>NC_138148.1:5672300-5802300 GCF_964199315.1 Orbicella franksi | reverse complement strand
AATCATCTTTTTACGTAACAGTGGGATATGAGTTTTTACGCAAACGTCTTAATCAAAAGTGGTAAATTACCATCGTCAGTCACCGCGGGTCTTATTTTTTAATAACGAAATATCCAATTTTACTAAAACTCCCGCGAATTCGACGCTCTTATGGCACTAGAATATCTAACTAAACTGATGCAAACCATAGTTGCGAATAACTTTAGATTCCTGTAAACAAATTGGCTCAGCTAACGGTTCTCGGGGATTTTAGAAAGAACCATGGTAACGTTTGTGATGCTAAAACGTTCAGTAGTTGTTTAATCATCCATCGCTGAAAGTTGATATGTCTGATTTTCGTAGTAGTAAGATTGAAATCAAACATTTAAAGAAGACGACACACCGTTTAAATTTGCAAGACATGTTTTTTCGGATACTCGGTTAAAGGATGTTTACAAGATGATTGACTATATATAAAGTAGATAACAAGCTGAGGTGTTGATTACAAATTGTAGAAGAATAGTTACAAATAAGTGAAAAAGTTACATAATACTTAAGGGATACAACGGAGTGGGGGAATAAAAAGGTGCGAGTTTAAATCTGTGGAAAAAAGTTGAATACAAATAGTAATTAAAGTAAGAGTGTTAAATTAACATATTTGAGTTGTTGAACGCGGGTCATTCCCATTCTATATGAAGGGCTTCTTTGATCTTAAGTTGTAAATTGGTAAGAGCCGAGTCGAAGATGGAAAATCAAGTAAAAGAGCATAGATTCTTACACGACTCAGAACCCTGAAGATGTTTATAAATATGGGAATTGCGATCCGAGAGTAAGTGCTCGCGAACCCTAGTGCCAAAATGTCTGGTGGTTTTACCGACATAACAAGTATGACATCCTGCACGTGTAAATTTGTAAACCACCTGGGAACGGAGCACAAGTGGGGATCGAGTCCTGCACACTGAACTTATTACTTAACTTATAGGAAGTAAAGGCTCTGACCTAATGTCTAAATCCTTACAATATTTCTTAGCGATGATTTTGATTTTACGTTGCGCTAAAAGGGAAAAGGGGCCAATATAGGTAGTTTGAAAAACCGTTTGGTGGTTAACTTAGAATGGTCCTGCCGGGATGCATCAACTGAGGTAAAACCTTATATAAAGGTATTGATTAAATACCCTTTGTATAATGTTACATGGGAAACAATTTTTCATAAGAATAGAAGTTAATTGTTCGATGTCGGTATAGCCGCTCCAAGCCGCTCCAAGTGTTGTTGATTTTCAAGGCCCTGTCCACTAATGTACGAATGAGTCTAATTTTGTAAGAAAAGGGTGTAAAACTGAAAAAAATAGTGAGCAGTTTTCCGAAACACTGATTGTTAAGGTGATTCCTCACATTTGCATTGCTCATCCTCACTGCGCATAATTTATGGCGTCATTCGCGCGCGCTCGTGCGCGCGCACATTGAAAACATAGCGGATTTGCACATTGAAAACATGGCGGATTTGCCTTGATAGTGAGTTCTGTCAGTTGAAAAATGGCTATAGCTCACTAACGAGCTCAAGCACCCCAAATTTTTTTCCAATCATTTCAATCAACTAATCATTAGCTTTGCATGAGAAAATATTGATCTGATTTCTATTGCTGAAAATTGAAAAAATAAGGCAAATAGCAGCTGCGCTGTAGTCTTTTCTATTTTGCAGTTTGATAGCCATGGCAAGCAATTTACTTCCAATATTTTAACGAGGATTCAGCTGTCTGTCAAAACACAGTTGACACAGTTGTGTCCGACACAGCTATTGACTGTAATTTGAGGCGTGTTTTCATGAGTCTGGGCTCACAAAGAGTTTGCAATAACTTGGAATGCGTTCCTGTAATAAGCATTAAATAATGCTAAAATGGGACATTTTTAATGTCTCACTTCTCCTTAACGAGCATGGGCACCCCCGTTTTTTTATTTTATAATTAAAGTTCTCATACGATAAATATTCAGTGGACAAAGTTTGAACAAAAATCTATTGGCAGTTTTATTTCAGGGGAATTACCTTAAGAAGACAGTTCCGAAGTGTCGTGACACGCGAATAGCGCGCGCGTGTACGGAAACATTTTGAATTTAAGGTCATTCCTCACTTTTGCATTGCGCATCCTTACTGCGCATAATTTTTGGCGTCATTAGAGCGCGCTCATGCACGCGCATATTGAAAACATGACGGATTTGCCTTGATATTGAGCGCTTTCAGTTGAAAAATGGCTCTAGCTCACCAACGAGCACGGGCACCCCAATTTTTTTTCCAGTCATTGTATTCAACTAATCATAAGCTTTGCGTGAGAAAAGACTGGTCTAAATTCTATTGCTGAAAATTTAATAAATAAGAAAAATAGCAGATGCACTGTGGTCTTTTCTATTTTGCAGTCGGTAACCACGTCAAGAAATTTAGTTCAAATTTTAATCGAGGATTTAGCTTTTTGTCTGAATCAAACTTAAAATGTTTAGTTGTGTCCGACACAATGTATTGACTGTAGTTTAATGCGTTTTCTTATGAGTATGGGCTCACAAAGATTTTACAATTACTGGGAATGCGTTTTTATAATAAGCATTAAATAATGCCAAAATGGGGCATTTTCAATGCCTCACTGCTCCTTAATGAGCATGGGCACCCCCCTTTTTTATTTCAAAATTGAAGTTATCATATGACAAATATTCAGTGGACAAAGTTTGAACAAAAATCTATTGTCACTTTTATTTCAGAGGAATTACCTTAAGTTACGCGTAAGTTAGTTGCGCGTTCGAATTTAAGTTGCGTGGACGTTGTGATGAACGCTCAATGATCTATTGTAGTCTTACCGCAGTATTACGTAGTTCCGTTCTAATCAAAGGAACAATTCAGCCTTATAGTTTCTGTACGTGCACGTAGCTATTAGATTTGCCAGTTGTATCCTCGCTTTCACCACGAACGCAAGTCACCTAAGTTGAAGAAGTTAAAAGTGACCGCCTAGTGAAGCCAAAGCAGTCTACCTTTAGAGGCAAGCGTAGGACTGATATGTAAGTGTTGTCTTTACCTTTTAATAGTTAGTTTCCACGGAATTCTCAGTTAGTTTTCTTATCGATCGTATCTTATTAGTTATTGCAATTCCGTATATAGACTTGCTGTTTTCTACTGCCCTGCAGTCATAAGGTTTAGGTTAGTTTCTAGTTTCGCCGCAGTTTAGTGTAAGTTAAGTACATAAGTATCACGTGGACCTCAATGCTCGCAAGAAGAACTGTTTCTTTAGTAGCTTATGCTTTATTTTTAATCAAATTTCAGTTTACGGCTAAACAACGATTATCGCAATTGGTGTCAAGGAAATAAATCAATTTGTCCTACACATCAGCGTGCTTTATTTCGTCAGCCCGTAAAGTAGTCCTATCTTTAAAAGTCGTCTTCACCGGCTCACGACACCTCTAGTTCGCTCGAGAGTCGCCGGCCGCTACAGACGTTTATTGGCAGAGTTTTAGACAGTTTCCAGTGAGCAGTTGTTGTGCCTTTTAGAGAGTTTTGTGCCGCTTAGAGTTAACAATTTTACCGATTTTGAAGTGTTTTGGTCGAGTACCGTTTCCGTTTACCGCTCTCGAACACTGATGTTACTAGAAAATCGAGGTGACTGTTGTCAACGAGTACATCCATAAATCCATCCATTTTTATGGGTCACCATGAGCAAGATTGGTTACAAAAATACAACGGCCCTGAAGTTCTTTTCTATCGCAAATGTGGACGATACGTTTTGCTTATTTAACAACGATAATGATGCCCCTCAATATTTTGATTTCATCAACTCACAACATACTAACATCAAGTTCACTATGGAGAAAGCGGAGAACCGTAAACTACCCTTTTTGGATGAATTTGTAAGAATCTATGCTCTTTTAATTGTTTTCCATCTTAGACTCGGCTCTTACCAATTTCCAACTTAAGATCAAAGAAGCCCTTCATAATGAATGGGAACGATCCGCATTGAATAAACAACTCAAACATGTTAATTTAACACTCTTACTTTAATTACTATTTGTATTCAGCTTTTTTCACAGATTTGCACTCGCACCTTTTTATTCCCCCACTCCGTTTTATCCCTTAAGTATTATGTAACTTTTGCACTTATTTGTAACTTTTATTCTACAAGTTGTAATCAACACCTACTTGTTATCTACTATATATATAGTCACTCACTTGTAAACATCCTTAACTGAGTATCCGAAGTAAAACATGTCTTGCAAATTTAAACGGTGTGTCGCCTTCTTTAAATATTTGATATGTCTGAACTGTTTCTTCACGTCATTTTTCATTGTCATGGCAACCGCATTTTGTCGTGCAGTTTAAGCGAAATTTCGTCTTTTTTGTTGAATACTACTTAGTTTTCTTGAGGAGAACTGCAAACTCGGCACTTTTGGTATAATTACCATTTTGCCATTAATCTACGTCGTTTTCTAACCTTCTGAGAAAACTGAGTGAAATAGGTCACGGTGTATCTAAAATGACGGACTTAACGACGTTACATAATGTAACGTTACGTCGTGACTAACACAAATATACCATCTTGAAGAGAAAGCCAAGGACTGTCTACTTTGACGTTCCATTTCAATGGAAACCAAAGAGCTATATCCACCTCCCTCCTGAACACAGAGGGGATGATTTTGAGTGTACGTACGTCCGAAGATTAAAACTGATTGAAAGAAATTATCTTTTTCGTCTGTACAAGGTTTTTTTTATCACCAACCGCTCTCTCCTTGTCCTCGCACCCCTGATTTAAGCAAAAAGATAATAACAGCTGCATATTTAAATCAAAAAATAATGCTAATATCTAATCACAACAGTTGGAGATACAATTGCATGCCAAACTAAACAAAATAGAGAGGGAAAAAATCAAACGGAACTACCATTACCTTGGATAAGAATTAGAAACAGAAATGAGATTAAAGGTCTAGAGCTCAAACATCCATAATTAATGTCAGTAAAGCGAGCCCATATCAACAAAGACTCCTTTTCAGATCAATGTCGTCACCTGGAGTTCAGAGCCGAACAAACATTCCAGGGAAGACGTCTGGTGAATCACGTGATACGGGTTCATGATCCCTTGATGACAGACTTCTGTGATGCGCTTTGTTACATGGAGCACAACTGTGAAAGTTATAATTTGATGAGGAGAAGTGAAGCTGAGGGACACAGATGTGAATTAAATAATGCTACTCATGAAGGAAACGAAAACGACCTCAAAGAAAATCCGGAATATGTATACCGTGGAACTAAGGTAAAATGAGATGAAATAACTAATCACATAAATTAATTAATTAATTAATTACTAATTAATAAGTAAGTTAATTAATCGATTACTAACTTAATCAGTAATTATTGTAATTGGCCACTACAAAGAAGCTTTTCAGGGCCAGTGGAAACAAACAGTGCGACAAATTACAAATAAATCCAAACATAAATTACAAAATCCTAACTTTTGGGAGGCTGACCAGTTGGGTATTTACAAAGCGCAAACGAGGAGGTAGCTCGAGACCACCGAGAACAAATCCAGCTGGTGGTAGGGAAGGGTGAAGGACTTGAACTTGGGTTCTGCCGCAACAGACCGTGACGTCCAGCGAATCACTGAGATACTCACGAAAACCCTTTTCCTTGGTTTATACATAATTTAAAGGTGACATATTTGTATTTTTAGAGCCTCTGTGTCAATAGACCCTGCAAGAACAACGCGACCTGTCAAACCGGTTTTACAGACAAAGGATACCGCTGCATGTGCACTGCTGGATTCCATGGTCGTGATTGTCAACTAGGTGAGAACAAATGCTTCAGCAAAGGTGCATTCGTCCGCGCAACTCAAACTACATTTGTGACATAGGACGAGGAATAGAACACCATATCCACGATTATTCTAAGGATTTTTAATAGGGTGAGATATTGACCCGAGAGGGGGGAAGGCTAGTCCCCATATTGATCTTCAGGCTGGATGCTTAGGCGCTTCCTGGTATTGAACTAAGGCTAACGCAATTGCAAAAATATTTTCTTTCAAGATATTGACGAGTGTGCTCTAGGAACCCACGACTGCGGTGTTAATGCTGTATGCATTAATACCAAAGGCTCATATAACTGCTCTTGTAAACCTGGATATTCTGGAGATGGAGGAGACTGTGCAGGTGAGTTGATGTTTACAATACGAATGAAAAACAAACCATTTCTCCTGATTCTAGGTCGTAAATGGCAATTATTTGAAATAACGGATAAGAATAGAGATCAAGGGACACACAGACATTTGGCTACCCAGTCAAAAGGCAATGGTTAGTTTAGGAAAGAAGAAGATTGTAAAGAAAAGAAACTTAAGGAAAGTAAATAAAAGGAGCGAAAAAAGGAAACTAGAAACAGAGGGAATGGAAATGGTCTGAGAGGCAACATTTTAGCACATTTTCATTCCTTTTTTGTAGCTTGGAATCATTAAGATATATGTACAGAAGCTGAAAAATTCATCCATGAACATTTTTCAATACAAAAACGCCTTCCATTTTAAAACCTTACTTCAGATTAAGGTTTTTGTTAGTTTTGTTTGTTTCTTTGTTTTCGAAAAAGGCGATAGTTCAAGTTCACTCGATCACTCGTTGATGTAAAGACTACTCAGATAGATGGCAATAACATAAACTCACTTAATTCAGTTGCCTAAAATACACATGAGTAATTTCATTGGGTTTAATCAGCTAGTGCCCATCACCTCTCACTGTGGTCACCTCTCTGTAACGGCCACTTTTTTTGTCCCGGCGGACGGTTCATTCATTCACTCTTATTTTAACCTCTCTACATCGGCAATAGGGAGTTTAAGAAGCTACGACGGCGACGCCGAGGATAACGTCGACTAAAAAATGAATTTATATATTATCGACGAATCTCGCGATACTCTTAAGTCATTTACTTTGTTTATGACTGTCAAAACTATCCCGAAACTGAATCTGGGACACAGAGATAAATTTGAAATAGAAGTTTAAAAAATTAGCCGTTGTAGTTCACGTTGTTCAGACGACGCGGAATTTGGCCATTTCACGTTCTTGTTTCGCAGGGGACGGCAAAGAAATGTACCAAGAATCATAACGCGCGTGCACAGCCATTGTTCTGCTCATTAAACCTTTTGTTTAGCGACGTTCCCGTTGCCGTTGCCGTCGTGGCTTTCTTAAACTCTCTAATCTCTTCACGACGACAACGGTTAGTAAAGCACGTTCCAAATGCCAAAAGGGGACAACCGCCAGTTCATCAACGACTGACAAACGGTGTATACAAAACTCCATTTTTATTGGAAAACGATACTTAACTTGCTTCATACCGCGGGTCGCTGGTCTCTGTTTTAGTTTGGTTTCCGTTTTATAGATAATCATATGTTGAGTGTGTTGCCTATTCACATGCAACACTGTGCGTTTTTAACGATAAAAATACTAAATTCCACCCCAAAACACGTGTCATATACGACCACTTTCCTTTGTCCCCAAGATGGCCTTTTTGAAGAGGTTCAGTTCAAGGTATATTACACCGTTTCTCGAGAGAAGTTTAGAATTTGACAAATTCTACATTATTTATTTTAACTTTACTTTGCTCACTCAGTCATGGAGTGCAGGGATGTTTATCAGAAGAAGTTGTAAGTAAACAAAAGCTCACTTCTTTTAGTTCAATAATTTAAATCATAACATGACAGCTCAATTAGCTGTAATAAAGCCAGTTTTCCTGTAAATGACAGAGTTTTCCGATCCCAAAATGAGGACTATCGCTGTGACAAATGGCTGTGGACTACCGCTATGACAAATGGCTGTGACTATCGCTGTGATTTGTAATCGTGTTTTCTTATATTCTTTGACAAACTGCCTCTAAAAAACAAAACACACACACACACACACACAAATTGCCCCAAAACCGTCAAAATTTTAAGTACGTTTAACACCATCCGTTGCATAAAAAGTGTGTGATATACGAAGCATCCAGAGAGAGAACGATAAACTTCATGTGTCCTTCTTAGCTTGAGGGCTATGTTAAATCCACAGGACCAACGAAACGAGCCCCTATTGTGTTCTTGGAGCATGCGGAGTAGGTCGATGGACGCTTGTCATGAAGATTGACGGCACTAAGGTATTAAGAAGTCTGAATTTTCATCACGATGGAATTTGTTATTCTCTCTAAATTCCAAAAGAAACAGATGCAAGTCAAAATTCGGTCAAAATTCTGTACTTATTGACTTGAAAATAACTGAAAATAAATTTAGTTTAGTACAGCAAACATACGTTTTCTGTTTAAATATGGTTTACAGGGAACCTTCCGCTATAACTCGGACCTTTGGAGCAACATGGAAACATATAATCCGGTAGGAGGAAAGGTAGTATTTGATACACAAGAGACGAAGTTGGACACCTACTGGAACACACCTTTCCACAAGATCTGTCTTGGAATGAAAATCAACGGCGTAAAAAATCCAAGTTTTGTCGTTATAAACAAGACGGCTGATTCTTTGTACTCAATGATCGCTGACGGACAGTATCGCAACACCTCACTGGGTCGTGACACGTGGAAGACGTTGATTGGTCTGCAAGCCTCCTTACAGAACAATTGTAACAAGGAAGGTTTCAATGTTTTTTGTCAAGGGGGGTCCAAAGCAAGAATCGGTCTTGTTGCCAACAATGAAAATGATTGTAAGTGGTGTGATTCCAGAATTGGATTTGGTATTGGAGGATATCCTGATGACTCCAATACGTGTGGAAACGCGGCCAAGTGGCGACCAGATAATGGAGACAAGTACATTAGAGCGATGTGTTATGTTTTTATACAATAAGAACCTCGCGAAACGGAAATGGCTTTTACACTGTGGTGTGTATCCAATAGGGTTAGGCATAAGTATTTCTGTCTTTTGGTGGCTTTAGAAGCCGAATTGTAAGAAACAGTGGGGTAAAAAAAAACTTGAAACTTTGAAGCCCTTGAACCAATTGTTCATGGAACTTTAGAAACATTATTTCGGAAGTAAAACCATGCTTTGTTGAAAAACGTTGTTTTCGGCAACTAATTGGAGCAGCATGCTCACTCACAGTGAACAAACGGCTCGAAGACTTCTTACACTAACCGATCAGATGCTTCATCAACACGGTACTAGCGGGAAACTTAATCTCAATCAAAGTGAATGCAACACAACCCTTTCAGAAATTCTTACAAGAGAGCAGTCTACAGATATAACTGAGCATGAACAGGAACGTTGATGAAACTAGACGTATGTTAAAAGAACAGCTTTGCAGTGTAAGATATTTAAATTCATTTTATTTAACGCTTTTAGGTATCCATGCTTCTTTCTCGAACCTTAAACTTCCTAAAACTGCCATTTTTGATAGCGATAACTACCATTTTTTCAAAAACCTTAAATTCTTATAAATAGAAGAAGCACTTCGTTTTTAAATATAAATAGAAAGCTAATTCATTAGCTCATTTAAATAAACCTAATTGTAGACTTCTTCCTGTGATAAAACATATGGTCCTAAAACCGTAGTACAAAGTATTCATTTCTTTGTAGATTTCATATATCATGCTTTTCCTTAAAATACCAACCAACAAACCAATACACTATTTCTAACAATTAGATTAAGCACTAACATGAGATGATTGATATCGTTTGTTTCCTGAGTTTAGTATAGCCAGTGTAAAATTACAACAATAAGCCTAATACACACACACAAAAAAACAGCATTTTAGTATGCATGTCTTGATATAACATCTCACTTAACTCCGTGATTTTCAATAACCTGTGCAAGGAGTTTCATTTTTCAAGGACAAGCCTAGGAGGTGCATTCTCGCTCGTTCAAATCTCAATTCAAATCTCACTCAAATCTCGTTGAGATCTTGACCAACTTATAAACGAAATACGCGGTCTGTTGACCACCTAGCGCTTTGGTCAGTTTCCTTTTTTGTAGTGACCGTATGTTCTAAGGAACTTTTTAACGTACAGTGTACACTATTAACTCCCACGTTATTTTTAACTCCCACTTTATTTCGGGTAGCCAACACCCCCATCATTTTTGTTTTCAATTTATAATGTTGTAATAAATTAGATTTCTGACTCTGGCGCGAAGTA
Source organism: Orbicella franksi (assembly GCF_964199315.1). Lineage (NCBI taxonomy): Eukaryota > Metazoa > Cnidaria > Anthozoa > Scleractinia > Merulinidae > Orbicella > Orbicella franksi. Next base: position 5,792,206 of record NC_138148.1, on the reverse strand, counting down.
AAAGTTTTTGTTAATGTTGTTGTTGTGCACAGTTACTTTGTCTCTTCTTTTTTTTCTCTTCCCGTTCATTGCGTAATATCACAATTTCAATAAATAAGACATAAAGCCGAATCATCAAAAGTTGCCTCGGCATACTCTTCAACTGTAAATTGACATGACAGAAGGGCACTCGTCTTCAGATCTCATAGATATGCACTTACAACAACGCAGTTCCTCGAGGAATGCAATGGATTATTATAGGAAGTCAAATGTTAATTCATTACCATTCAAGTCGGCAAAATCTTATGCGGAATGAGGACGTAGTAAAACCATTTTCTAGACAACTGGCTACTTCCATAATTCACCGCAGAGATTTGCCATATCGACTGTTATTTTGATAAACATGATATCATTCCGGATATAGCCACCTTCTCGGAGCCCATCGTGAGAAATAAACGTTGGAGAGCCCGATGCTATGTTCATGTCTGATGTAGGCCTCTTGAAACTTGTGCTGTGAGGTTCAGGGCGAAATGCATCACACGTGTCTCTGATCCTGTCTTGGTCAATAAGCCTAAAATGGACCTTTTGGACGAATGGCCAGGGCAATAAGGCGTCGTATTCACCTCTCATGATCACAAAGAACATTGACATATGTGTTCCTTTGCCAATACCATCCCCATTTGAGTACATACGGGCACAAACTTTGTATCCAAACCGTCCAACGTAGAATGGAGGGCTATAAATCGACAGCGTGTTGCCAGAAACAGCTTCTTGAAATCGCCGGCTGTAATGGTCGATTTTCCAAACGTAGGTTCCATTGTACGAGGTAGCCTCCAACATTTGAATCTGCATGTCTTGTTCGGAGAGTTGAATTTCATGTAACGCCAATTGATGCTCTGCTCTGTCCAAGCGTCGTTCGCATGCATGGTTCGAAGAAGAATTTGTCGTACATTCGTCACCGGTTCTGGTAAGACCGGTTGCTTTCAAACGCCTCAGATCACTTTGTAAGCTATTTACTGTCATCTCATGTTGTCGCAACGTATTCAGTATTTCGTCGATTTGAGAAGAGACCACAACTCCATTTGCGTCACTTCTGGTGGCCTCTAATTCACTAAGCAGTTTTTCTGTATCTCTCCTTTGCTCACGTAGTGACGTCTCCATTACAGATATTTTAGTTTGCTGTGTTTGAATGTTGATTCGGGCAGCTGCAAGTTCTTCGTTTTGATACTGGATTTGCTGCTCCAAGGCATTCTTCTCAGTTTGTAGACAAGACACGTTTCTTTCTAGTTCCTGGTTTCTGGTGTGGCATTCCTGAGCTGATTGGTTCATCATATCCAAGTGGATCCTCAAACTGTCCTTGATGTGCTCATCAAGTGTATCCTTCTTTCCCTGTGTAAAAGCGAAAAAAATCATTAGTTAGAAGTGTGTTAAATTCACTGGATCCGTTTAATTTGAAATTATGAGTATAAAGCAAGCTTTCATAAGAGCGCTAATCAGTCATTAAAATATTTTTGACTGTAGCCTAGTGGCCAAAAACAGTTAATTAATTCTGCATTTTGCACTAGTGTGAAGCTAATTGAAAATTCAGTGTCGCCATGGAAGGGGTTGGTAGTCTGTTGCAAGTTAATCCCAGTTTTTGTTTTTGACAGTTGACGACCTTAAACCGGATTACGGTACTCATTCTATTAGGTGGAGAGAGGATCTATGTGAACACAAGACAACGACCTTTGCTGTGCCTCAAAATCATGTCAATCTACTGACTGCTTGCAGGTGGTATTTCTCTTCGGTTTCGGTAAATATTTGGCCCAGTACAGTCTCTTCACCCCTCAAAGCTCTCCTTTTATCTCTCCTACAGACATTGCACACCATTCGGAGCCTAACGTACCATACATGAGACAAATGAGCGTCCAAAACAACTTTAAGTAGTCGCGTTGAATAGTTTAAAGTCATTTAAGGCATCAATTAAAATAAAGAGAAACAAAACAAATACTTACTTTGAAATTACAACCGTGAAGAGTAAAAGGGCAAATCACTTCCGCCTTGGGGCATTCTGTAGTCACGTGCTCTTCCATCATGTTACGTGGTATGGTCTCTTTCCCACAGCATAAGATACAATCGATCGGGAACTTGAGGCAAACTTCCAAATGATCCTAAATAAAAAAATATTGTTCGAAACTAATTAACAATTAGACCCGTGGCCCTTTAGGGCGAAGGGTCTAATTGTTTTAGTATCACCCAACTAGTCGGACAGAAAAGGTAACAATAAAGTTAGCAAGTGCAAGTTGAAGAAATATTTATTTGGGAATAAAACGAAAAAAAGCGTCACGCTCGATGGCGCTAATTTCGCTACTCGATGACTATTACTAATAGTCCCCTAGTAGCGTAGCCAATCAAAATGCAGGATTTGCATTAGTCCACTAGTTGGGTGATACTAAATGTAGATAGATAAAAGATAATAGATCAAATTCACAAGTGAGGTATTAAGTCAAAATTGCTCCCGCCATAGGTTGCAACCTACATCATCATTTGACAAGCCGAGAAGAATATTGAAGAATTTGACGGAAGAATGTTGAATTTAACACACATTGCGCATCAGTTATTGCACAACTCTGCTCATGCGCCACACTGTCCTTTTGGTCAAATCATTTCGATATCAATTGTTCATATATACTGTTAGCTGTCAACCAATGGAAACCCCACTGGAACTCGTCCAGTTATCGTTATAAATTCTGTTGGAAATCTGTAACAACAATTGCGTGCCTGTTATACTTAAAATAAAACTTAATCTTTCCTGACTTTTGACTGAAAATACACAAGTTGTAAAGTATTAACTCCATCTCCCTCCCTCCCTCCCTCCCTCCCTCCCCCCCCCCCCCCCCATTAGACTATCTGCCCTCGTCTTCTATGAGCTCTACTCCACTCATCTGAAGCTCCCAGGCGGTTCACCCATAGCGGTATCGAATGGTCCCATGCAATTTAAAAGTGCTCGCAAAATTTGGCCTTCGCACGAATTGCTCGCAAAAATTACACGGGTGCTCGCTTGCTCGTGCTCGCAAAATTTTTGCAACTGCTCACATGTTCGGAATGTCGTTACGATGTGCTCGATTATTCCAAATTTAGTGAATCCTGCTTCAAGGTCGGGTAGCTTTTAGCTTCTTCTCGTGCTATGTTCACAACGTTAGGTTACTTGTCGAGTTAGAAATCTTTAGATTTCCTTGAGCGTCCACCCTCTGACTCACGTGAAGAGCTACGTGACGTATTTGGCGTCAAACATGGCATAATTGGCTGTAAGTTGCGGGGATTGGTTGAACTACGATAAGATCTCCATGTTTTGCCTAGTTTTGCGCCCAATGCCCTGTTTTGGAGGTGTCAGCCAGATTACCTGGCGTAAAAAAACGTTTCCTTTTTTAAAACAAATGAGAGATTCCGGTTAGCGCAACGAAATTCTCGCTGCTCGCCATATGTATTTTCTAAAGTGCTCTTCGCTCGCAAAACAAATTTGATCACAGCTGTTTGTGCTCGTAAAAACAAACGCACTGCTCGCCTGCTCACAAATGCTCGCAAAGACCATTTGATACCCCTAGTCATGGCAACTCGGGCTAGCAATCTCATTGTTACAATAAAATAATGCTAATTAACCTCGTTTTTAGGACGTTTATCCCTTCAAATGACAAGGAAAGAGGCTGGGGACGAGGTTGAGAGCTAATGAACTACTTTTCTTCAAAACTTCAATCCCCCTTTTACCTTCATGTAGATTTGCGGAACCCCTTGTCCACAGTAAGTGCATGTTATCGCCCTGTTGATGCATTCATTTGTTCTATGTTGCTCAATGTCCCTTCTTTCCATAGCATGACCACACGCTTTACATTGCACATCTCTATATTGACAACTGTCTTCATGCGTCTGAAAGATCAAATAATGATACAAAAATTAGCGCGTATAATTTAAATGTATTATTGTTGTTGTTGTTGTTGTTATTATTATTATTATTGTTTTAATATTATGACAGTATGATATATCTGTCTGTAAAACCTCGGTTGACGATGCAAAACGTTGATTTTAGCAATAGACAGAGGTTCAAAGTCAGCTAGAGAAACCATTTATTTAAGGTATATATATTAAAGTGACGGCGTCGAACGCACTTTTATAATCTTTGATTACTACTAGTTATTATTATTATTATTATTATTATTATTATTGTTTTGTTATGTTATTGAAAATTGCCTAATTTCCCCCCTCCCCCCTCCTGAGGCACTCGAAGTTCCGATTCTTTTGTCCAATGCAAACCCACGTTGAGGCCTAGTTCACGCCGAGAGACATAATAGCATAGCGACATTACACTCAGGCTCAAAAAGATAAGGAAAAGATCACTGCAGTGGAACCTCTATTAATTGGCCCCCTATTAAGCGGCCAAGGGCAAAAGTTCCGGAAAAATTGTCAGCTATACACTGTAAAAAAAAATCTCTATTCAACGGCCACCACTTTTAAGCGGCCGCGGCCAGGTTCTTGCCATCCTAAGGGTGATTTTGTTTTATTTTATACCTCTATTAAACGACCAGGAAGATTTGAAGTTGGACGTTTTTAGCCAGATGAAGATAAAAGAATGACAATGTGGAAACGTAATTGTTTCTTTGGCTTTTGTTAACGTTATGGACTGTATTACAACCATCATCGTTGTACTTTTTCTCCACTTGCGTTTGTTTGTACTTATATTTGATAAACTGAAAACTGGACCACACCCAACGTTGTTTTCGGGTGAACCCCTTTTAAACGGCCACCTCTATTAAGCGGCTACTTGTCTCGTCCCCGAGAGTAGCCGCTTGATAGGGGCTGGACCTACTGTATTTTTTCCCGCATTTCGTTATGCTCATGCTGCTATGTTGCTATTATATCATTACGTCAGGATGTTCACTTCTTATCCCGTTGTGTTCGGGTCGTTATTTCGTGATGTCTCTAGTGTGAACTGTCAGTCGTCAACTATCACGCTAGCATAAAGCATGCGATGAAAGTTTCGATTTCAACTTGTTCCCCTGACTTTATCTCCCGGTTATATTTCTTTTAAATAGTAGGTTATATCTGAGTACAGTACGTCGAATTCCTGTCACAAAAATACATTGTTAACCTTAAAAGACTTCCTCACCATGAATGTGGCGCTTTAGCACTTACCCTCAGATGCCTCAATTCCCCACTCCAGTCACAATTCCTTTCTGCGTATCGACAGGAACATTTCAGGTCAAGTACTTCCCTTTCGCAACATCTGTCACGAAAAGAGTCTTCTGGCGCAATTGTTTCTCCATCTAATGGACACCTCAGGCATGTCTGTCTAAAAACGACGACGGAGTTAAAACACTAAGTTTCTGATGGTTTCATATTTATAAAGTCTTTCACAAGTCGCTGTGGCCTATGAACAGGCTTCCGGCGAGAGCGGAAAAAAAATTCGGCGAGCGAAGCAAGTCGACAAGCGCGAAAAAATATTGGGCGAGCGAAACGAGCCGAGCGTTCTTTGTTCCTCCTCAGACCGATCTTGGTTAGCTCCATTTTTGTCCTATAATCAAATTGGAAACCTGTTCACAGGCTGCAGTCACTGTTCTTCTCATTACTGACAAGATCAAGTTTAGTAAGTCTATAGAGGACGTACTTATTAAGTATACATACCTACTTTTATATTTAATTACCTGAGCAGAAGATCCAAACAATGTTTACAAAATCTGTGTCCACAGGACGTCTGCCATGGCTCGTTGAAAACATTTTTGCAGATTGGACAAGCTAATCGTTCGTCGAACCGATGGACGAACTTAACATCGGTAAAAGCTGCAACACACATACTGACATAGTCAACAATGTTTAGATCGAAATATCCGTGTACCGATCTTTTTACAGCTATTAATAAAAGCTTCCGCTGAAGGTGACGAAATCGCATTAACCAGTAACTACCGGTTTGATGTCAACTCGGGTGAAGATATATCCTATCCTATCCTAGTCTTTCAAGTGTTGCATCGCATTGGTTCGTGGTTAAAGTGAGCGTCTCTGTGTTCAGTAGTTATCCTCCGGTGATCTGAGCAGCAATGCTGAGCGGAGTTTAAATCATCGCTTTCATCAGAAAGCCAGAATGCCAGCAAATACTGAAGCAAAAGGTAAGAAAAGAAAATTACAAAATAGATAACTCTGAAACGGAAACGTTACTGCTAGCACGACTTAATCCGGTATATTCCCCAATTATAGTGTATGTTTACTTCCCCCCCCCCCCCTTCCCCCCTCCCCTTGACCCTTGACCCACTTTTGGTTTGTGCTTATTCTGAAGCGTGCATGGTGCCATGCATGGAAGGAATTAATGGAGTGATTTAGTTTTTGATATTTTCGTCTGTAACTTTCTGAACCTTGGCTTTTTGGCAAGCAGCATGTATCACGGTAGTTTCAACACAGAATCTCTTGAATACAGATCGGAAACACAGTGAAAATGCAAATGAATATCAATGTAAAAGCTTTGCTATTTTCGCGACATGACGGAAAGGGGACTCCCTGTAAAATACTGTAACCTATTGACGAAAAGGAAACAAAAGAATACTCCCTTCAGAAATCAATACCCAGAAACCGTGATCGCATATAAATATATTTTTGACTTACGAATTTATCAGATGTAAGGACAAAAACAAAAGAATAGAAGTAAGATCATGGCTATGGTAATTCTTGTGATGTTACTTCAACTTCACTGCTTCGTGCCTCGTGTCAGCGACGTTGCTGTTTCTGGAATCAAAAGACGTAAAAATATGTACAGAGTGAGACTGTGTTATAAATAGAGAGCTAGCAGGGAACTTCAAACCTTCGAGAAACCAATTATCTTAAGTAGTTTCCCTTCGAGAAAACAATTTCGAACAAACTGAATCGGGTAAACATCTAAACACAAAGGAAAAGCCCATGACCAAAAAACGTCGTAGTGAAGCCATTATCAGCGACAACGACACATCATTAAGGAACTGCCATATGAATAAAACGGGTATCCCGATAGAAAATGAAAACTAAACCAAGAGAATCGGAAGCAAAAGTTTCAATACAGCGGTATTTGGCCCTCACAAACGTTCTCGATAAGCCTCATTGAATTTTCAACATACGTTGTTCCATTTCTAATGAATTCTGACCTCACCTTGAGCAAAGACGTGCCGACTGGTCTGCTTCTTTAATTTCGAGCGCTTCTGAAGCGGACAGTACATGCACTTGGCTATCAAGCGTTATGTTCCTCTTTACTTGAATTACATTAACTTTTTAACAAGAAAAAAAGACAATTTTTAAAAGCGACGGTCGTTTGTTTAACAGGTCAGATTCTCACTGACATCCCGTTTAGGGAAATCCCCTAAAACAGGTAGTTGATTGATTACAAGTGGTTGAGTTTTGTGCATAATTAAACTTGTTTGGCACTCACCAGCAAAGCTGGAGTTAGTTTCATGTTTTGCTCGACCGCTTTTCGCAGAGTTATACGTTTCATGTCTGCACTAGCAACATAATCTTCCTGACCAAGCTGAAGTTGTCTGCCAATTCACTGCCAATTCGCCATCTGCCAATTCGACCGGCTGAAACTGTCTGCCAATTCGATTTAAAATTCAGTAGTGGAAATTAGAACATAAAATCATTTAAATATCTTTACCAATTGCTCAAAAACAATTTCTAGCTGCATTCAAAGCTATTAATTTGCGCCAAACGCTCACGTAAATTTGTAAATATCCTTTGTTCAGAAGTGAATAACTCGTTGCGTGACTTTTTAATTAACACCAACGTGGTATCGTTTTAAAGCTTACCGTCTTATTAGTCCATCTCAACGGCTTCTACACCCATCTCAACGCAATTACTATCGAAAAATTGCACCCGAACATCGTGCTTTCATAACATACACACTTGTACTGGCTTTTCCGGAAGTGAATAACTCGTCACGTGACTTTTCAATTGACAGCAACTTGGTATCATTTTAAAGCTTACCGTATTGTAAGTTAATCTCAACGGCTTCTACACCCATCTCAACGCAATTACTATCGAAAAATTGCACCCGAACATCGTGCTTTAATATAACATACACACATGTACTGGCTTTTCCGGAAGTGAATAACTCGTCACGTGACTTTTCAATTGATAGCAACTTGGTATCATTTTAAAGCTTACCGTATTGTAAGTTAATCTCAACGGCTTCTACACCCATCTCAACGCAATTACTATCGAAAAATTTCACCCGAACATCGTGCTTTAATATAACATACACACATGTACTGGCTTTTCCGGAAGTGAATAACTCGTCACGTGACTTTTCAATTGACAGCAACTTGGTATCATTTCAAAGCTTACGGTATTGTAAGTTAATCTCAACGGCTTCTACACCCATCTCAACGCAATTACTATCGAAAAATTTCACCCGAACATCGTGCTTTAATAACACACACACTTGCACTGGCTTTTCCGGAAGTGAATAACTCGTCGCGTGACTTTTCAATTGCCAGCAACTTGGTATCATTTTAAAGCTTACCGTGTTATTAGTCCATGTCAACGGCTTCTACACCCATCTCAACGCAATTACTATCGAAAAATTTCACCCGAACATCGTGCTTTCATAACATACACACTTGTACTGGCTTTTCCGGAAGTGAATAACTCGTCACGTGACTTTTCAATTGACAGCAACTTGGTATCATTTTAAAGCTTACCGTATTGTAAGTTAATCTCAACGGCTTCTACACCCATCTCAACGCAATTACTATCGAAAAATTGCACCCGAACATCGTGCTTTAATAACACGCACACTTGCACTGGCTTTTCCGGAAGTGAATAACTCGTCGCGTGACTTTTCAATTGCCAGCAACTTGGTATCATTTTAAAGCTTACCGTGTTATTAGTCCATCTCAACGGCTTCTACACCCATCTCAACGCAATTACTATCGAAAAATTGCACCCGAACATCGTGCTTTCATAACATACACACTTGTACTGGCTTTTCCGGAAGTGAATAACTCGTCACGTGACTTTTCAATTGACAGCAACTTGGTATCATTTTAAAGCTTACCGTATTGTAAGTTAATCTCAACGGCTTCTACACCCATCTCAACGCAATTACTATCGAAAAATTTCACCCGAACATCGTGCTTTAATATAACATACACACATGTACTGGCTTTTCCGGAAGTGAATAACTCGTCACGTGACGTTTCAATTGAAAGAAGCCCGGACCACAATAACGGTAAGGGAAAAATGTATACTTCGAGGTACTCTAAAATTTTAGGGCTACACAGAATATTGGAAGAATCGCTCGTCTCATCCTCTGCTTCACGCATCTTGTCAGCAATCCGTCTTCTTAATGCACTAGAGAAAGGAGATATATGTCTTATTTTGATACTTTCAGGTTCAATGTCAATAGCGGTGTCGTCTTCATCTTGATCATTTGCTGAATATAAATCATTCGGTACTGACGGTGCCGGCGAGCAGCGAGCGATTGCAGCCAACAGCTCGTTTTTCTCTTTGATGAATGCATTGGCTTCAGTTGTCGCCTTAAGACAAACCGCAAGAGCACTTGAGAGTGAAAGCAGCCTTGTAAGGTCTACGCAGTTGAGAAGTACACCGATTCCGTGCAATACGAATTCTGTGACGTGTTTAGCAATATTCCTGAAATGTGATGGACAGAAAACATTCAAGCAGGCTTATTTAGAACGGCAAATTGAGCACTGGATTAAAGTAGACTTTGAACATGAAAGCATGTCTGGGCATTTTATATAACATGCACTTGAAATTCAGCGTATATTTATATTTATATAGGTATATTTGGTTCATTTTTTTGTTCCTAGAGATTAGACAACTAATGGCAAAAGATTAGGCCGGTGGCAGTGTAACTCGTCCAATGGCGATAGGGGAAATATGACTGCCATGGCCTAGTGGTGAGAGTAAGATCGAGTCAATGAGACTTCCAAAAAGCAACATTCTTTTTTCTTAAAAACGAGAACCTGACCAAGGTACTATATTTTCTGTGATGCAAAGTAATATGCAACTGAACTTACATACGAGTTAGCTTCCTCGAAACGGTATGCATCAAATGACCTGTGCAGAGATGTATTATTCCTTTTTGAAGATCATTTCCCCGCGCCTGAAAATTAACAATCCTCCAGCTTCGATCAAAATACTGCTCCAGGTTCTCATCAAAAAGACCTCTCAGGCAACTATGGAGGCTTGCCCAACTCAATTCTATTTCCAGGTGAGCTGGATTTGCAGGTCTTCCACGATGAAGTTTCATGACATCACGGCGAAAGTTCATTAAGAAGTTGGTGAGCGCTGGGACTGCATGGCTGCTAGAAAACATTTCGGCAACGGCTATAGGCGCTTTTCCCGGGGTGGGATGAGACACAACCAAAGAGTAGTACAGGATAGGCCCTGTGTCGTTAAAAACCTTACGGGCAATTTTGCCAGTCGCGTCGAAAAAGACAGCGCCATTACGGGCCATATCGAAGTATAAGCGCAGGTCGGCTTCCGTCCACATAGTGACAATGGTTGGGTTGAGAGATACCGATTGTATGTATCCGAAAAGGTGGGGACCAGACTCCTTCTTAACGTGCTCAGGATACATTTCTTGATCTTCCTTGACGAAACGGGCTCTCAAAAGTGCTAAGCTCTGAATTGTGTCTATGAAAGGCCGTCCTCGGAGGTTCCGTTCAGAGGATATCTTCTGAAGCACCTTGTGGCTACCTACACCATCTCTGTTACCTGAGGCATATACCTTTTCTGAAAGCTTTGAAAGCGAGCGGTGGTGAACCCTACTCGGATCTGAACCATCTAGGGGCCTTTTTATCTCGTCGCGTGCTGCCCCTTTAATTCGCCGTCCGTGGTGGACACCCCCCCGGTGTCTTAATTTTCCAGAGTAGGTAATTTCCAGTTGGTCATTGTTCTCTTGCCAAATTTTCACCACAGCGAACACTGAACAACCGGGAAAGGTACATTTTAGAGTTCCACGAAAAAATGGACTGCTCTTTATCCTGGAATTCACTATTTTAACGCGGTTTTGATCACAACTAGACACGCAATATGGATTGGTTTTTTTGACGTACTTCAAGAGAACATTATCCCAGTCAGGTGGCATCGCCTTCTCCCTCCTTCCCTTGCGACAGGCGTCAGCCTCGCTATGTGAGCTAAAGAAAGACAGTACCAGACACCCGGTGGGAGTTCTGCACAGAAATCACCGGAAGGGGATGGTACATCAGAACGTGCCATGAGGCGTGCTGTTTCTTGTTGTAGCTGTTGGAAAAATATTGAGTGCCAAATCAAACAACAACAAAAAAGTGAATGAGCTTAATCAAAACCGACAATGATAAATATGACTTTGAGCATCATCGATTTTCAAATTTCTACCGTGATTGATATCTCTTTAGAAATGTGTTTGCAAGAGCAAAAACATTTTGGAATGCCAGGAATAAGCTATAAAACTTGTACAGTTGTGCCAAGATCTCCCAAATATTGACCTTCGGTGGAAACAATTAAGCATTTCCTGTGTCTAAAAGTTCATAATTTTGATGCATGCGTCGCTTTAGACAAGTTGCGACTACTCCGGATAGGTATAGTATTCCGAGTAAAATTTTGATTTATTAAAGTGGTACTATGATCAAATTTTTCTTCCTTGATTTTTTAGGTGTATCACATAGAATTCCATGAAAGAATAAAAACGCCGTTTACCGTTTGCAAATATCTGCATTAGTTCCGGAGATATTTAAGTTTGAAAAATGTGTAAAATATGCAAATGAGATGACTGATGACGTCATACACTCGACCCAATTTTACATCAAGTATATAAATAGAGCTATCTTGGTCAATTTGCAGCGCAGACCATTGAAACTTGGTAGGCTAGTAGTTCTACAGGAAACACACCTACCGCTATAAAAAATTCTGTTCCCATGGCAACTCACTCTCTTCCAGTCCCCACCCACTTGATTTCAATATGTTAGTGATTTTCAGCTCGCAAAACCTTACACGAGGCCACAAACTTGAGCTAAGATATTTATATGCTTGCTGGATCAAGCATGTGAGGCACCATTTGCAAATATCAAAATGGAACACCAAAGGTGGCCAGAAATGCCCTTAACATTGGGAAGGTCTGGAACCCAGTATGTTGCCATGGTAACCAAACTGTTAAGCTCATATTGTGGAGCACATTCAGTAGAATCTTACTGCAAAGAATCAAACATTTCTGATCCAAATTTGCTGAGATATCTTTTTTCATCATCCTTGATGAAAATTTGGTCGAGTGTATGACGTCATCACTGGCCTAATTTGCATATTTTAAAAACTTGAATATCTCTGGAACGAAAAGAGATATTTGAATATAGTAAACAGCATTTTTCTTCTCACACAGGCTACTTATTTATGCTTTAAAATGGCTGCGATAGGAAAGATGCGATTTTCGTCATAGAACCACTTTAACAGGTACAAAACAAAAAAGATATGAAATGCGCTTACCGCTAGCGTCGATGGCCGGGAAAAGCGAGGTTGCAGCTCACAATTTGAAGAAAGCACTTTGACCTAAGAAGCAACGATAACGATTAGTGATTTGGTGGAAGGAGGATATCTATTCCTAAGAGACAAACAGACTATTATTCCTCTCGTGCCGTAGCATTTTTATAGCATGCAAGATATATTACCCTCTTCTTTCTTTTAAAAACATATCTTGGGGATATGATTTTAGGTGACCAAATTTTTTGGCTTTGCACAGGTCCTGCATGATTCGTCTGGGCCTTCTAAAACCATGGGAAAAAAGCAACACGGAAAACTCCAAAGCCCAATTGTAACAATTCAACAGAACTGAAAAATTATTGAAATGTACTCGCAAACAAAGCCTAGTATGGAAAAATATTAAGAAATAAACTGACCGGATCCTTGCACTTTTTAACTTTGTCCCCTGCCCGACTTTCTGCATCTTTGGGATATTTGTTACTACCCTGAAAAGGTACATGCAAATAGGTGAATATATTTCAGATTTTTCATCACATTTCTATTTTAAGTTTTCTTTTACGGACTTACATTTGGCTGATCTAGCACATTTGCATCACTTTGAAGGTTTTCTTTGCCGCATTTTTTTTTTGTTCATTTTTTCCAACATTCCTCCTACACCCCTCCCCTTAGTAGGTCTTGTCACTAATTACAATCGTATCAATTTAAAGATCATTATTGAGAGTTCAAGGAGGTCACGACAAAACCTCGTGATTCTTATTAATGTTTTCGTATCTTACCTTTACTTGTAACATTTCGGTCACCAACTTAACAAAAAAGGTGGATCGCCAGAGGTTATAAATTGCTTTTACCATGCCCTTCTCTGGAGGGCCATTGACATATTCGGTGGCGATGTTTTGCCAGTATGACCCTTCCTTCAGTCCCGCAGCCATGTGGGTTTCATTTGGAAGCCCAATCTCTGCTATCAACTGAGCCAACTGCTGGTAATCAAGAGCGTGGTGGGCCCTGGATTTCTGTTGTGAATGAATTGCAAAGAAGGTGGTACCCCATTAGAAAAGCTTGTTTCGCACCACGGATCAGGGTACTACTCGAATTGAAGACACACCAGGAAAATAAAGTCCACGGGATCTACCAGTTGTTTTGAACTAGTTTAATCAGCACAAGCTAGCTAGTCAACTGAAAGCAAAGGCATACATGTGGGTTGACTATAGCAATTCTAAAAAATCGGATCTAACCTAAAAACGAAACAGCAAAAAACATTCTCCACTAAGAAAACAAACATAATGTCTAAAAATAAACAAAACTCTCAACGAAGTGCAAAACACTCGGCCCCAGTGCGGAAATTAGAGCCCTAATTGAGCAACGATCAATATAAGAACGAAGTTCAATTCGACTATGTCTTATAAGCTAACAGTTCAGCGTTCTCCAGTAATATATAGTCTTTATTGTTCCTCTCCACTAAGCTCTTGTTTTGTGGCAATAACGCACAGCTTGTGGATCGGGCGGTCGTACTCGCCATTCCGAGTCCTAATGCGTACCTTCCTGACCAATCCATCCTTGCCCGGGTAGGTGTTGGTGATCAACGCCATCTCCCACTGTGATCTCTTACGGTTTGGGTTGAGCTCCAGGACCAAATCGCCAATTTTGACATTCTCTCTCTTCTGAAACCACTTGTTCCGCGGCACCAGTGTCGGCGCAAAGTACTTTATCCAACAAGTCCAAAATTCGCCAGCTCTGTTTTGGACACTCCTCAGTAAATGCCTGGGATTAACTCTGATTTCTTGCTCGGGTTGGGGAGGAGGATTGTGTTGTCCGATCAGGATGTCGTTCGGCGTAATTGGTGGTTCTTCCCAGACGTCCTCGGAACTTGGGTAGAGGGGCCGGCTGTTGATCATGTAGGTAGTTTCAGCCAGGAACGTCCTCCACTGTTCTTCAGTAAACGCCTGGTTCTTGCACACACTGTTGAGGGCTTGTCTGACGGACTTGATTAGCGACTCGACAATTCCGTTTTGATGACTTGCATGTGGGGTGTTCCACTGCCACTCGAAATTGCAGGCAAATTCCTCTGAAACGGTGCTTTGTATCTTGGGAATGTCCCAGCCTTGCATCACCTCCCTCAAGTATTCCTGTGCTCCAACAAAGTTCGAGCCACAGTCCGACCAGCACACGTTTGGGTGGCCGCGTAGGCACGCGAATCGACGGAAGGCCATTAGGAAGGCTTCAGTTGTTTTGTGTGTTACAAGCTCCAGGTGAATTGCTCTGGTTGTTGTGCAGGTAAAGATAACGACTTGTGCTTCTTGGAGTGTTCTCCGGTTCAATCGGATCTGCAGTGGTCCGAACATATCCATGGCTGTGTTCGAAAATGGGGGAAATCCGGCTGCTACTCGCAAACTTGGTACTTGGCCCATTAACTGATCGAGGGGTTTTCTGCGCAGTTTCCGGCAGATGACGCACTTGCTTACAACGGCCTTGGCCATTTTCCTGAGCCCGATAATCCAAAATTTTCGCCTTGTTTCATGCATCAGGCTCTTGTAGCCGCAGTGTCCTCGTTTCCGGTGTAGGTGACGCAAGAGGAGGATCGCCAGTTGATGGTCTCTGGGCAACACGATAGGGTTTCTCATGTCTTTCGGGAGGATTCTGGCATTTTCAAGACGGCCATGAGCTCTGATTAGTCCTTCCTCGTCAGTTTTGGCGATTAACTTCTCGTCGAGGCGTGGTATGTCTATTGGAAGCTGACTCCATTTTAACAGCTGTAATTCTGAGTGCTTGAGTTCTTGAACTGTCAGGGAGCTTTTTGGTACAGCTCTGCGTCTTGTAGCCTCAACAAAACGATGCACGTAAGCCAGGACTCTGCGGATCTTTGTGAATGTCGAGCATCTTTGCAGCAGGTAGCTAAAGATAGGATTGTTCTCCTTTCCTTCAGTAATGGAGATGGCGTGGAACTCTCTTGTTTTATCGTCTCTTTTGTCAACTTGCGTCTGCTTCGTGGTAGTCTTCATTTCTTTCAAAGTGTCTACTCGTTCCTGGTGAGGACTCTGCTCATCGTCTTGAAATTGAGGCCATTCGGTTTCCGGCAACCTTAAAAACGGCGGTCCTGCCATCCAGCTTTCGAGGTCACTGGCCGCAATTCCTCTAGTGAGGGCATCTGCTGTGTTGTACTTGGACTTGATATAGCGGAATTGTTCTGATCCCACTGTTTCTTGAATTTCTGCAACTCGAACTGATACAAATGGTCTGAATTCCCGAGGTGGGGTCTTGATCCACGATAGGACAGTTTGAGAGTCTATCCAGAAGGTCTTGTCGTAATCCTTGAAATTAACAAAGGCCAGTGCCTCTTGGCATGTTCTGTAAATCCTTGTGAGTGCTAGGCACCCCAAGAGTTCAAGTCGAGGGATCGTTTTCTGTTTCAGCGGTGCAACAAAGGGCTTGACAATCACGGGGACGCACTGATGGTTTCCATCGTGTAACTTCCAGCGGAGGAAAATAGTAGCGCCATACCCCAGTTCTCCTCCATCCGCAAAGCCATGTACTTGAGGTGGACCGATTGCCTCTGTTGGTTTCAGTTTACGGTCAAATTTAAAGGTAAGAAGTCGATTTATGATTTCTTCACTCTCCTTCCACTTTTGCTGTGTTGCCTCTGGGATGATGTCGTCCCAGCCGTATCCAGCACTCCATAGCTCTTGCAGGTCAATTCGGAATTTAAGCGTCACTGGTGCGACGAGGCCAATAGGATCCCACACCTGGGCTAGGAGGGCGAGGCAGGTTCTCTTCGTGAAGTCTTTATTCTGTCTCACAACGGAATCCTTCTTTAGAGAAAATGTGCCTTCTTGCTTGTCCCACTTGTGACCAAGCAAATCTGTATAGCGCTCATCCTTGGTTTGGTCGACTTCTGGCCTGTTCGAGTGCCAAGCCTTAATCTGAAATTGACCCTTTCCAAGCACCTGGTCAATTGTAGTGGTGACATGCTTGGCTTCAACAGTGGTTGACCTGGATCCACCAATGTCATCAACGTAGGTTCGTTCCTGGAGCTCTTTTGCTGCTTCGGGAAACTCATCTTGTGACACTTTGGCCAGGATGTTGATGGCATTCGAAGCAATGTCCGGAGCTGGCTTGTCACCAAAGTTTAGTCGGAGCCACTGGTACACGGTGGGAAGATCATGCTGATTCTTTCTCCACAGGAATCTATGGAAAACCTGATCATCTGGGTGTACCAGCACCTGGTTAAACATCTTGCGGATATCTCCAGAGTACCCAACTTCATCCCAGCGCCATGCTGTCAAAACGTTGGGCAGGCTGTTGATGTAATTTGGTCCCTTCTCTAAATGATCATTCAAGGAGAGACCATCGTGACCTTTGGAAGAAGAATCAAACACAAGTCTGACTTTTGTACTCTTTTCTGGGGTAAATACTGCTTGTAATGGCATATACCATTCTGGCTGACTGTGATGGACATGTTCATGTGGTAACTTGATTACAAAGCCTTGATCCACCAGTTTTTGAACTTCTTCACTCACGATGTCAAAGCAATCTTTCTTCTTAAACGATCTCTCCGCACAGTACATTCTCTTCAAAGCAATGTCATAATTGCTTTGCTTCGGAGGCCCAGTTTCTTTCCATGGCATTCTTACTTGTACTCTTCCGTCCACCAGTGTTGTCGAGGCTGAGAGGGCTTTCACAAACTTGTTTTCGCGTAGAACTTTTTCGCTGCAGGTACACAGTTGCGTCGGTCTGACTCCTAAGAAGTCTTGATGAACGAGTTTCTTGATGTCTTCTACAGCATTCACAGTTGCGACGTCTACTGATTTGATTTCAGGCATGTCTTTTGAATCTGGATCTACTTGGCCCAAAACATACCAGCCAAAACAATTCCTCTTAGCAACAGGTTCTCCGGGAAAGCCGCTGGCTGTGTGGATGTCAACAAAGGCGTCGACAAAGTCAGTACCAATGAGTAGGTCGACCGTACCACCGGAGAGATGTAACTTATCTACTATTGACTTGAGGTGAGGATAGCTTTCAATTGATTTTCGTGATACATTCTTGGCGTTGCTACAAGGCTTTCGAACTGTGTGTACTTGAAGATTCTTCAGAATATCTTCATCGGCGGATGATGCGATCTCAACATCTATCATCTCGGAAACTTCTGCTTTCTTTTGTCCACCAGCTGAGTTCATAGTTAGGTGCGTCTGAGGACCGGATAACCCCAGTTGTTTCGCAGCCCTTTTGGATAGAAGACTCGTGTTTGAGCCAGTGTCTAACATCGCGAGTATGTCGTTAAGGTTTCCATCGCTGTCTCTGACCTTGACCTTTTGCACTGGACAAATACCGAGAGCGTTTTTAACTTTCCTGGTCTCCTCGTTATCCCTTCCTTGAAGGCTGCGGTTCTCAACTACAGGTGGAGTACCTTGGCTTCTGAAGATCGGTGCGTCGGGACTCAAAGTGGACTGCAAGGGTTCGTTGTTCTTCTCGCTGTGCAGGGAACGGTGATGGTTCTTCTTACATTTATCACAAGATGTACCGTCAGCCTTTTTGCAATCGTTCGTGTGATGTGACACTCTTAGGCATTTCCGACATCTTCTATTCTGCCTCACGATCTCCCATCTTTGCTTGAGATTTGATCCTTGATACACAGGGCAGGAAGCAAGAAGATGCTTTGATTTACAGCCGAGGGGACATGATTCGTCATCGGTCATACTGGCATCATTGAAATGTTGATCCGTCTTCCTACGGTAAGGTGGATCTCGCCCCCTTTCAGCTTCTGTTTCTCTCTTGCCCCTAGATCGGAGCGTTGCCTCGTGGTGGAGCCAAGTAACTAAATTGGTGACATTTTCTTCTTTCTTTTCACGTTGCATCTCCCTGCCGAAGTCTGCATTATCTTTTGGTTCAAGTTTCGACAGGAGTCTGTGCATGAAGAACGGCGCTTCAGAGGCTTCTTGAACATGACATCCATTGTCCTCCATATCACTCACAAATACGGATATTGAGGTGGCGTAACGAGCCAGACTCTTAGGATCGCTTCTTACAGCACCATAATTATTGATCTCAGCCAGGAGCTCATCCATCAGCTTCCTTTTGTCCGCGAATTCAATGTCGAGAATCTCCCACGCTCTATCTATGTCTTTGCAAGTTTTCACTTGGTCTGTCCACCAGGACCCCTTTGGCATGGCTTTACGGAAGCGCTGGAGCTGTTCATCCTTTTCTTGGTCATATTTGCTCATCCAATGGTTGAACTCATTCTTCCAGGTCGCGTATGTTTTTCGGGACCCGTCCCATGATGGAACTGAGAGCCTTTCTAATCCACTTACTTTCGGTTTGGTGGCCATATTTTGTGCCGTTTGTTTTACTGCTTCAGCAACTGCTCCAAGGACTTCAGTGTTTTCAGAGGTATTTTGCAATTGAGAGGCAATGAGTTCCTTTTGATAATGCGCATATTTTTGCAAAGTTTCCAAATATCTTACTTTGATTTCATCTCCACATTTCAGATTCTCTGCTATTCTTTCGTCTTCTGAAGTGACACCGTCTTCGACAAATCTGTCAGCAATGGCCTCTATCTGCTTCTTAATCGCCCTGTACTTTGACTCGATCTCGTTAAATATGGCTGCTAACAAGTTCAGTTCAGGTTTCACAGAATTAAGTGCTTCAAATTCGTCGAATAATTCATTAAGAGCATGTATAGCGTTATCTCTTTTCCCAGAGAGGGTCTTGAAATCTATCTTGGGCGGCATCGTGATGCGATTAAATTCTTCTCGTTCTTACAGTGTTCTTTTCCTTAGCCTCGTTTTCATGCAAAATATTTGATGCGAGGTGTCCCACGATCCCCAATCTTGGAACTAAACAAGGCGGTATTCATAAACTCTTAAAGCAAGAACGAAAGTAAATCAGAAAGCCTCTACCTTTGTCTGAGAAGTCTTGCCTTTGACGAAGTGCAGGTTTTCAAAGACGGTCGGTCGCTCCTTTATGCTGTCAGTTGTCCTTGTTTCCCTGTCGTTTTGACGTGCTTCTCGATGACGGGTTGACCTTTGGTATGTATCTTCGTATTGTGTAGAATTTTGACTGTTTCGCACCATGGATCAGGGTACTACTCGAATTGAAGACACACCAGGAAAATAAAGTCCACGGGATCTACCAGTTGTTTTGAACTAGTTTAATCAGCACAAGCTAGCTAGTCAACTGAAAGCAAAGGCATACATGTGGGTTGACTATAGCAATTCTAAAAAATCGGATCTAACCTAAAAACGAAACAGCAAAAAACATTCTCCACCATATTGTCAATATACTCACAATTCTGTAAGGCGTAATCCCGTTTAAGACGCGTTATTTTCCTATTTTTGTACAAAGAGCACAAACACACTGTTTTCGATAAAAGGATTACTTTCTACTGATCTCTTGATATCCTACTCGTACCAATCCACGAACGAGAGCCATAATCCGATTGGCTACTAAAGCAAAAATGGCGGGAATCTCGCGTGTTCGGTTTTATCACTAAGAAAACAAACATAATGTCTAAAAATAAACAAAACTCTCAACGAAGTGCAAAACAAAGCTAGTTATAACATTAGAACAAGAGTTATACGTACCTTTCGTGGCATTGTTCTGGACCTGAGTGTTATCCGAATCCGGCAATCAAGTGGACAGTCCTTATTCTTTACATTCTTGTCATTCGTGTGCTTGCTTGATTCGATTGCTCTTTAACATTGAATCCAACAACGGAAAGACAAACAGCTCGGTAGATTTCTGATTTTATTTATTTTGATTGGTGAAAGTATTTGTGTTTTAACAGAACAATTAAAGAGGACACTTGAATGGACAATTTACCCAAGTATGTTAAAAATTCCCGATAGAAATAAGAATAAACGTTGATGTTCAATTTAATTAGACAACCAAAGGTATAATTTAAAAAAAAAGGAAAAAAAAATGAGAACCGCGCTTTCCCCTGTGGAAACAGAATAAACTTGAAAGCAAAAGAAGATAAACTTATTTAACGCTATCACAAGTGTTGAATTTTTAGTTTTCATCGATAGCGATGTTGGCAATGGGAATGTCTGTACTGTATGATAACAATCGTCGGTCAAATGGCAAGGTAAACAACTGATTTAGGGCGGCGGTGGCATCAGTCGTTCGCTCCTGTCAGCTTAAAGCCGACGGTTGATGGTCGTTGATGATAATGTTCTTTTCCCAAGTTTCATAATCACCATCTCACGGTATTTCTACTAATACTGATTAAAAACAGCAACGTGGATACGGCTAATTAGAACGGTTGCCATTTTGTCTTGAAACTCAACAAGCCATGCGATGGAAATCTTAAATATGCCTGGAAAGATCATGTGCTTTTCTTTTCAAAACTAAGTGGGTTGAGATGGGTGTAGTAGCCGTTGAGATGGACTAATAAGTCGGTAAGCTTTAAAATGAAAAAAAAAAATTGGTGTCAATTGAAAAGTACCGTGACGAGTTATTCACTTCGAGAAAAGCCAGCACAAGTGTGTATGTTATATTAAAGCACGATGTTCGGGTGAAATTTTTCGATAGTAATTGCGTTGAGATGGGTGTAGAAGCCGTTGAGATGGACTTACAATACGGTATGCTTTGAAATGATACCAAGTTGCTGTCAATTGAAAAGTCACGTGACGAGTTATTCGCTTCCGGAAAAGCCAGTACAAGTGTGTATGTTATATTAAAGCACGATGTTCGGGTGCAATTTTTCGATAGTAATTGCGTTGAGATGGGTGTAGAAGCCGTTGAGATGGACTTACAATACGGTAAGCTTTGAAATGATACCAAGTTGCTGTCAATTGAAAAGTCACGTGACGAGTTATTCGCTTCCGGAAAAGCCAGTACAAGTGTGTATGTTATATTAAAGCACGATGTTCGGGTGCAATTTTTCGATAGTAATTGCGTTGAGATGGGTGTAGAGGCCGTTGAGATGGACTAATAACACGGTAAGCTTTAAAATGATACCAAGTTGCTGTCAATTGAAAAGTCACGTGACGAGTTATTCGCTTCGAGAAAAGCCAGTACAAGTGTGTATGTTATGAAAGCACGATGTTCGGGTGAAATTTTTCGATAGTAATTGCGTTGAGATGGGTGTAGAAGCCGTTGAGATGGACTTACAATACGGTAAGCTTTGAAATGATACCAAGTTGCTGTCAATTGAAAAGTCACATGACGGGTTATTCACTTCCGGAAAAGCCAGTACAAGTGTGTATGTTATGAAAGCACGATGTTCGGGTGAAATTTTTCGATAGTAATTGCGTTGAGATGGATGTAGAAGCTGTTGAGATGGACTAATAACACGGTAAGCTTTAAAATGATACCAAGTTGCTGCCAATTGAAAAGTCACGCGACGAGTTATTCACTTCCGGAAATGCCAGTACAAGTGTGTAAGTTAATAAAGCACGATGTTCGGGTGCAATTTTTCGATAGTAATTGCGTTGAGATGGTTGTAGAAGCCGTTGAGATGGACTTACAATACGGTAAGCTTTAAAATGATACCAAGTTGCTGTCAATTGAAAAGTCACGTGACGAGTTATTCACTTCCGGAAAAGCCAGTATATGTGTGTATGTTATTAAAGCACGATGTTCGGGTGCAATTTTTCGATAGTAATTGCGTTGAGATGGGTGTAGAAGCCGTTGAGATGGACTTACAATACTGTAAGCTTTAAAATGATACCAAGTTGCTGTCAATTGAAAAGTCACGTGACGAGTTATTCACTTCCGGAAAAGCCAGTACAAGTGTGTATGTTATGAAAGCACGATGTTCGGGTGCAATTTTTCGATAGTAATTGCGTTGAGATGGGTGTAGAAGCCGTTGAGATGGACTAATAAGACGGTAAGCTTTAAAACGATACCATTTGGTGTCAATTGAAAAGTCACGCAACGAGTTATTCACTTCTGATCAAAGGATATTTACAGCATCTTTTTACAAATTTACGTGAGCGTTTGGCGCAAATTAATAGCTTTGAATGCAGTTAGAAATTGTTTTTGAGCAATTGGTAAAGATATTTAAATGATTTTATGTTCTAATTTCCACTACTGAATTTTAAATCGAATTGGCAGACAGTTTCAGCCGGTCGAATTGGCAGATGGCGAATTGGCAGTGAATTGGCAGACAACTTCAGCTTGGTATCTTCCTGTAAGTGTAACGAAACCAGCGGTATACATAGAACTCGCTGCTGGTCCTGTCCTGGTTCAAATCTAACTTTGGCGGAGCATCGGAAGTGGAACGCACAGTTCGAATCCCCGGGTTGATATCGTTTCTTAGACCTTCCAGTGTACATATTTTATTTTTTGTTTTTGATTTTCTTACGCGTTTTTTATCAGGTTATAACAGGTTGACTGTCGTTCGTGACAAAATTCGAAACTGCAAGCTAAGCTTCAGCAGAATTCCTTGGCAAGCGTTAATTCCTGCACGTAAAGGTTTAGGTATAAATACGCACTTCCTTGACTGCGTCGGGGCAAGCGCGCAGAGCAATTTTGCGTCGGGATCATCATCCTTACCGCTACACGTACGCTAGGATCACCAGAGGACAGTGATGTCGAGGAAGGCAGGAGAGAACTAAAACCAGCGACAACAGTTACAGTCAGGCGCTGTATGACGACTTGGGAGAATTTCAGCTCAGATTGCCGAATTCATGATAGATCCCTAATAAAACATTGCGCAATTATCCGTGGGTTGTAGGTAATACTTGCGCACATTGTATTGTACGTCCTTGTACTTCTAGCAAAATACTAGTAGATGTGATAAATGTAATGTATATAGAACCATGAGATGAATTGAATAAGCGAAAATTTTCGGTATTTTATTAGTTCAGTAGTTCAGACACTGCATTTAGAGAATTTCCGCGAGCATCTTCCGTGTCAGCAACGTTTAAGCTTCTGGAATCTGATACAGTACGTAAAATATCTTTAGAATATTTAAATTAGAACTTCTCGCGAGGCGATACTCTAGGACGTACGGTTCTCTTGTTTGGGTTCTGCTTTCAATTACATGTAAGTTTGTGATAGCTGGACCGATATTTTTATTACGTAGCTATGAGCTAAGGGCCTTTTCACATAAGCCCGGTAACCAGGCTACCTCAGTTACCGAGACGAATTTTGTTGTCATTTCAGCCCGGCCGACTGGGATGAAATTCAAGAAACAATATACCAAAATGGTATAAATACACTTGCATCGTTCGCGATTATCGTAGCCTTCTTGACTTTGGTGACATACGTCTGAAGTGAAAATACATACAAGACAAAAATTATGTCATTTTAGCCGTTATATGTTGCGAAGGCGAAGCTATTTTGTCAAAATTATAAAGTTTCGTCCTGGTCACTCGGGCTTGAGTTTCTTATGGGAAAATTTTCATCCCGGTTGCCGAGATCTCGGTAACCGGTCTGACCCGATCGAGCCCCCCTTCTCATATGAACACATCGAAATTTTAACAAAGAAATAGGACCTGGTAACTGAGTCATTTAAATCAGTGAGACTCAGAAGACTCAGCCTCCTTCCAGAAACTATTAGTTACTCCACAGTGAGCAGCTGTGTAGAAGCATTATGTTCCCGATCGTATCTACGATAAGGAACGTTTCCATTTTCTATCCAGAGCAGACTGGAATGTTCCGGCTCCTAGGCACAGACTTTATTTGCATATTGCATTGCGAAATAATTGATGACGTCAGCACAATCCTCTAGAAACAGCTGATGACGTTACTCATTCCTTCCAGTGTCGTTCTTGTGGTGCTCCAGGTTTGTGGTTTTATGAATTGATTAAACATGCTTTCTTGAAAATGAAATAGTTCAGGGCCACAGTTAATATTGCTTTGTGGCGAGACTGTTACTTTAATGACTCTTCACTGAGTCATGCACGTTGCGCAAATAAGTTGTGTGGAGACAACAGTGTTCAAAATAGTCGGTGATGTCATTGTTTAGTCATGCCAAAAATACATACGCAAAAATCTGGGGACGAATTCAATTAGCATATTTCATTACGCACGTAAACATCCGTCAATACTGAATAGAAAAAAGGCACGTAGTACACACACATATATCTTATATATATCTCTCTCTATATAAGCAATAAAACTTACGCAAGGATCGCAACGTCATATTGAATCTGGGTTAAGAAACAATTCTGTAATGAGCGAATACACTATGGTTGTCGCTGCCGATTACAAGTCCACTTCTCAAATAGAATTCCTCAACAGACTAGACGAACGACTTGAATGCCCAATCTGCAAGAACGTTTTCATTGAACCCTGGCAGACATCGTGTGGGCATCGATTCTGTAAAAACTGTTTTGAAGGTCTCCTTAGGTAAGTCTCGAAAATCAATGTACTTATGCAGACAGAGATAACAAGCCGGCTTTACACAAGTATCCTCCGGTCGCGGGATCCCGGTAATAAACTTAAGTAATTGTTTCCGGTAATAACTAATTTCAGTTGTTTATTTCCTTACGTTTTTCAGGCTGGGAAATCCCAAATGCCCAATCGATGAGAAACCGATATCCCGAGATGATTCTTTCCGAGACAAATGTTGTGAGAGAGAAGTACTTAATCTTCAGTGTTTCTGTCGATACAAGGAAAGAAGTTGTGACTGGAAGGGAGAATTCAGACGCTTAAAGGTACATGTACTTTATATACACGATCAGCCATGATATTATTTTAGGGCAGTTTCACTACAAAAAGAGCTATTCCCACTTAAAATTTCGTACCATCCTTTAAGGGAAATCCCCACCCGGTGCTAAGAAACTATTGACGAGGCTTTAACAAGAGTAAGTATTAGCCGTGAGAAAACAAGCTTGCTCAAGAACATTCGCGAGCAGTTTTTTCCAGCATATCTGATCAAGCTCAAAACGTGTTTTATTCCTTGTCGGCAAGCCGATGGAGAATTAAGAGGTTTGTTTAGGCCGTAAAAAAAGTCGTGATTTGATGTTCCAAGGAAGGGTACGCGATGTCATTTCAACCAGTCTTTCGTAATGGCTGTAAAATGATGGGTTGTTCGGGTTCGTAACGTCTCTTAGTCTAGCGAAGTCACGCAACGCCCCGGGAGCATTGCGTGACCTCGGCCCGAGCAGCTGCGAAGAAGACTACGTATGATGATATATCTTTTGCATGGTTAATGTATATGACCGTTTATCAAAAAGTATATCAAAGAACCTTAACTTAATGACTCATAGGTCTCATAATTTCTTAATGCATAAAAAGTCTTTGGACGTACAAATTTTAAAAACTTAATATCTTCCAACAGACACACGAGGAAAGCTGCCAGTATGGTGACACACAGTGTGCAGCGTGTGGTGAAACCATGGAAAGAAGACATCTCAAACGGCACAGAGAAAATGACTGTGTAAACAGGGCTGTTGCATGCACATACTGTGGTGGGGAGGTTCGTCAAAGCAACATGAAGGTATGAAAATAGTGCAACCGGTAACTTATATAAACAGAGTTTAACCCCTTTGGAAAGTGCCCCTCTCTTTCCGTTGGAAAATATTTATTGCCCAGTATCACCTACCAAACGAAACACCACGATTCCCCGAATACACATACACTTCTTTGTGCTTACTTCCCGGGGAAATGGGTACAGTTCCTTTGAGAGACGCTCTGGCCAAATTTGTCAACTTGTTAACATTAAACTCCCAATTCAACTTCGGCCATTCACTTACAAATATGAATGCCACATGAAGCCAATTAAGAGACCAAATAGCAATGGCCATGAGGAGCATACACGTATACTCTAGCCAGATGTCTTAGATGCAATCAGGCCAGGAGCATTTTTATAGAATAAACATAATCTTGAAACTATAACTGGGGTAGAGACAGAAAGCTCAAAATGCCGGACAAAACAGCCATAGCATATCCTTTCAAGAAATGCAAACTCATGTTCAACATGTGCAGATGCTGAACCAAATAGAACATTGATTTGCTGTCAACTGAATTGAGGTCGTAGAAACCTTAGACTAATCAAATTGCACAATATTTTTAGGATCATTTGGAGGTCTGTCTCAAGTTTCCCATCAGCTGCATCCTAAGCTGTGGCAAAGAAGATATACCGCGTGGCATGATGGAGGAGCACGTGACCACTCACTGCCCAAAAGCAGAACATCTGTGTCCTTTCAGTTGTCACGGCTGTGAATTTAAGGTGAGTTTATTATTTAATTCTTTTTTATATATATTTGTCTTTAAAAAGCTAATTGTGGGGGATGAGTTTAATTCGCCTTTCAAGACCTTTATTGTTGTCAGAGCCTCACTTCAGCAAATTTCTTTGTTCATCGATGGGCTGACATCCCATCTATAGTTGTTCATGATGTTTAATTGATAGCTTTAGATCATGAAACAAAGAATGATTTAACTTGCTACCCTTCGAAGACGTGGGGTAGGTTGCTAAAAACTTGCGCATAGAACACAGTAAACCCATTTTCTGAAAAGCGATGCGACCGTGCATGTTCTTTAAATGTCAAAAGCAAAGACACTTAAATTATTAAGTAAGGCATAGGTCAATGTTCTTGTTATTTTCGTGGAAAGTCATACAAGGAGGAAAAAAATCACATCAATTTTTTCATAATAATTCTGATAATTTTATACAAGGAAATGCAGAAAACCTTGATCAGCATATCAAGTCCAGTATTGAGTCCCATCTGGATATGATGAACTACTCAACTCACGAGCAAAACAAGAAGAACAAAGAGATGGAAGAGAAAGTCTCTCATCTTGAAAACGAGAAAAGGACTTTGGAGCAACAACTTCAAAATCAAACCGAAGAACTGGCGGCTGCCAGACAGAACATACAAACGCAGCACACAAAAATGACCATTATAGAAAAGTCTGTACTTGAACAAAAGAAAGAAATTGAAAACTTTCTTCGCGGCTTGAAAACTTCAGTGACCCCAAGTGGTGCAAACGCAGATGTGGTCTCTTCTCAGATGGAGGACATTATGAACGCCATAAAAAGACACGAAGAAAAAGTCAACAACTTGCAAAGTGAACTGGCCCATCTGAAGATATCAGCCGCGACACCGAATGGTCATGATTTCAGGGTCAACTCTTCTTCGTCTCGTGAGTGCAAGCGTCGATTGGACAGAGCAGAGCATCAATTCGCTTTACATGAAATTCAACTCTCTGAACAAGACATGGAGATTCAAATGCTGGAAGCTACCTCGTACAATGGGACCTACATTTGGAAAATCGACCATTACAGCTGACGATTTCAGGAGGCCGCCTCTGGGAAGACGCTATCGATTTATAGCCCTCCATTCTACGTTGGACGGTTTGGATACAAAGTTTGTGCCCGTATGTACCCAAATGGGGATGGTATTGGCAAAGGGACACACATGTCAATGTTCTTTGTCATTATGAGAGGTGAATATGACGCCTTATTGCCCTGGCCGTTCATCCAAAAGGTCCATTTTAGACTTATTGACCAAGACAGGATCAGAGATGCGTATGATGCATTTCGCCCTGAACCTCACAGCTCAAGTTTCAAGAGGCCTACATCAGACATGAACATAGCATCGGGCTGTCCAACGTTTCTTTCTCAGACAGAACTAAGGCAAGGTGGATTCATTCGGAATGATACCATGTTTATCAAAATCACAGTCGATTTGACAGGTCTTCAAGGAGAGATGTTTCGACTGTAGTGAAACCCCAACCTTGTTCCCAGGACTTTCCCTTCAGAAACTAGGAGATGAAATTCCTGGGAACAAGGTTGGGTAACCCGCCAGCCAGTAATAAGTCATTTTGTAACTTGATATTTAATTAAACCAAAAGTATACAACAGAACATTAGATTACGCTGTACATGCATGTATTATACTGTATTATACGACAATGTGGAACATTATATCACAGTACAGTACACTAGACTAAAAAGATATATTTTTTTTCAAAAGTACAAACGAATAAACACGCATAGTATATAAAGTAAACAGAACTAGAAACTCAGAATAACAACATTTACACAGAACAAAACTGACTTATTAGAAATATAGACGAAGAGACCTTTCTAAAATGAAACAAACTAGGATCTTTAAATGATATCCCACGCTGGCGTGGAATTACCCAACACTGCGCATATCATAACAGACGTGAATGCAATCTGTTATCGATTCATGCGCAAAGTTAAAAATCACACCTTAGGCACTTCACTTTGAAGGACATGTGCTCATTCTTTATCAGAATGGAAAATATTTATTGTCGAATAATCTCTCTAATATATACAGTATATACATATTATAAGGATATTTAAAATAACGATAACAAAACTATTTTAGGGAGTCCTAATTTTGAACAACAACAGCTATATACAGGTTATGTAGCAAGGGAACTGGGTTATTTATAAGTATCAATTAAATATCAATTTGTGCCGTTGTAGATAACATCGTTTTTATGTACTTTAGTATGGAATAGCAAAATGCAATCAACAGCAGTAGATATACTAGTTATGCATTGCTTTCGAATGGTATGCCATGGAATATGCTAAGAGTCACTTGTATTTTTCTCGGGAAGTAGGATTTTTCATGGTATACTACGAGAAAGCATTGCGTAACTATTTTATACTATGCAAGCGAATATATAAAAGATCAGTATATTTCAACTGTTTTCATATCTTTCTCCGCAGTTCAAATATATGATTTTTCATATATTCACTTCCATTCTTCACCACCTACGGGTATATTACGAACTCACAACGTGACTAGCTCTCAATTGGCTTGATAGCGCAGTTGGTGGAGCACTGCACCGGCATCGCAGAGGTCATGGGTTCGAATCCCTTTTAAGCCTGAATTTTTTTCAGGCTTTAATTTCACAACTGCTTAAGTTATGTGTAGAACTGCGATGATTAGTCTTGCCTTCATATTTTATACCATGCCGTGGAAAATGTAATGCATGCCCAACACAGTCGCCACGACACACGCGCGGCGCATTATGGAAGGGTTTGATGCATTACCGTCGAGTATACAACGGCTTTCCTTGTGTCTAATTGGCTGTATTTTCTATGGAATTTTTATCCCTGAAAAACTGTTCAGCGAGTGTTCCGTATTATGATTTCTATCTACACTAGCAGCTGACCGGCTAGTATTAGAGCGGATCTGGGGGATAGGGCAGAGATTTCATTTGATTAACGCAAGGTCCGTATTGGAGAAATATTGGTCGAGTTCTTTTTTGCAGCAGCAGCAGCAGCAGTTTATGGACCGAGCAGTAGGTGAGGTCCATAAACCTGCAAAAAACAAGCCAGTTCAATAAAGTATTTATTATAATGGCATTAGGCGAGGTCCATAAACCTGCACCATAGTTAGTAGAGGGGACTGGTTATGATGTCCGGTAAACCTCAAAGGAGCAAACAAAGATGCCAAGATTTATGTTGGAAGGTCCACGACCATGCACAATCTTTTGTTTTCCGCTCATACACTATGCATGAATTACGTAACCAACACGTTTCTATTGGTTAGTTCCTCAGTGCGGAATAAACAACTATTGTGTTTTGTGCATGGTCAAGGCCAAAAAAGCGAACAAAAATATACAACAAAGAACTTTGAAGGGTTTCATAACCATTCCCCTCTATTAACTATGCCTGCACCGACCAAGCTAGTTCAATAAAGTGTTTATTACAATGGTGCTTTATGATCTGCCTCTAATAATTGATGCGTCTTAATAATTTTTTAATAATTTTTAATTTTTTATTATTTTATTAACATTTTTTACACGGCCCCATAAGCTATATTAGCTTTAAAACCCACCGTGTTTAAATAAAAGATGTTGTTGTTGTTGTTGTTGTTGTTGTTGTTGTTGTTGTCGTCTCCGCGATCCATTATTCTCGGTGAACGCACGCGCGAAAGGTAAGCATTTATTTGCGCCTCTCGCGTCGCTTTTGTGAACATTTAACTGTAGTTGTCCTCCAAACATGAAGGTAAAAAGATTTCTACATAAAAAAAAAACTGTTTATTTTGTGCAATAAATTAAAATTGAATTTGTGAGCGGTCCATCAGTTAACTAGCCATATTGCAAAATTCGGATCGCCATAAAGAGAACCAATCAGAATTCTCCTTTCCATAGCGGACCAGTTCAACCATATAATCATGAAATAAAATAATACCTTATGAAAGGTACCCTATATAAGTAGTAATTCTTGCGGCCTGCGGTCCTAGCTCGCCTGGGCGTTCGCGCAAAAGTATGAACGTTTCTATGAAGTCTGGCGTAAAGCGTGAATAAACATGGCCTCCTGCGCAGACGCTCTTTGAGCTCGTCACGCAATCTTCCTCCGTTCGTGGAGGAGGAGGATTGCGTGACGAGCCCAAAGAATATCTTCGAAAGGAGGCAGGTAAACATAGCAGATGCTCAGCTGTGTAGACTGACAATAAATTTGGTCACAATTGATGACAACCAGACACAGCTTTTTGGTCTACAAATGGGGTTTTAGATTTATTAATGACTTTCTTATAGTAGGCTCAAAAAGCAAAACCGCACGCGACAATGTCGAAAGATATTATACTTGGGTAATGGTGGTTCACGGTTGCGTGACTGAAACTCAGGGTATTTCAGTGTGAGTGAAGGTAACAGCACGAGATTGTTTGAATGTCAGTCCGATCATTTTCCTTAAGCGTCACCATAAAATATACTCTTTCACTCTTCTCCTCAGATCAGTTTGAATTTGCAACCGAAAAGAAAAATTTACCAGGCATGAGAAAAAAAATTTCAACTAAGGCCCCGTCCACACGTATCCGGATATTTTTGAATCCGCAACTTTTTCTTTCCTGATACGGTTTCCGTCCTCACGCATCCGGCGAATTCGGCAGCGAATCCGGATATTTTTGAATCACGAATATCGGTTAATAATTCAGGTTCTTCGCGGGTCACACAAAACCTTCAGGTCACGAGTCACGAAGAACAATTTCCTAAATTCACGTTTCACGGAAAATAAGATCAGCTAATCACAAATCGCGAGAATACCCCGGTGCGACCCTCATTTATGCAACACGCACTTCCCTGACCGCGTGCGTCGGCATTAAGACGGGGCTCTACCTGCACGAAACTGTGTATATCTACAATGATGCCCTCAAGGCCAGCGGTTACCGTGAACGTCTCCAATATACGAGGAGCGATCAACCAACAGATCGAAGACGCAAGAACAGAGCAAGGAACATCATTTGGTACAATCTGCCATACAGTGCTAATGAATGCTGCGAGATCGTTCCTCCCCCTCATTGAGGAGCACTTTCCGAAATCACACGTCTTGCACAAGATATTGAACAGAAAAAATGTGAAAGTCAGCTATAGCTGCATGAGTAACATGGCAACCATCATCAAAGGCCACAACGCGAAGGTGCTGAAAAAGAACAACGAACATAACGAGCCGGCGAAAGTGCAGAAAGAAAGATCTCTGCCCTCTCGATGTCAACAATATCGTATACAAGGCCACTGTCATTTCTAGCTGTACCCGCTGGAACGAAGTTTTATATTGGCATGAGTGAGCATAGCTTCAAAACTAGACACAATAATCGCAAGCTTTCATTTAAACATCACAAGCATTCAAATGACACTGCACTGTCTGAATATATCTGGGACCTGAAAGACAATGACGCTGATTTCTCGATTAAGTGGTCTATTGTCAAGCGAGCGAGTCCACGCTTCTGAACTTATAACAAAATGCAGACACGAGAATAAGTTCTATGTAGCAAATCAGAGGCAGGATCGCTCCACGCGTACTCCATGAATCAGTTTAAATTTTGTTTCAACCGCCGCTAACGGCACAGTCTGAGTAACTATAGTTTCTATCTCAATTTGTATACAGTCGAACCTCCCGTTTGCGACCACCCAAAATGTCAAGCCTAGGTGGTCACTTACGGGAGGTGGTCGCGTACAAGAGCTTAGACCATATTGGGTCACAATTTTGCCTCATTAGCAGATGGTAACAGTAGAGACTTACCCCATGTTTCAATGTTTTATTCATATGAGAAGTCAATTTCGAAAAAAAATGCTGTACTTTCCAAAGAGAAATTTCCCTCTTTCAGTTGTACTATCCACATGTCACCAGAGATACGGTAATGTTATAACAGCATATTATCCAATTTCCCCTCTATTATCTGTCAAGTGGTCGCTTATGGGAGGTTAAAAACAAGGCCGGGTCGCATTAGAGCCAATTTGAGCCAATTTTGTTTGTATAAGTAATAAATCTGTCACCAAGTATAGCGTAAAATAAGTGCAACCCCCAGTTTCAAAAAGTTGCCAATTTTTCGCGGATTGACAAAATTTGGCCAATCTTCAAAGAAGCCGAAGTGCTGCTAAGGCTCCCCAATTTTAGTAAAGCAAACAATTTTGTTTTTTTAACCATTAAACTGTCATATTTTTTTAAAACATGTCTGGATAAAATTGTGGCGAGAAATTAACTTTGGTCGGCTAGACCAGTTTGGCGAGTGCGACGGCGGGACAAAATTATTTTTTACCCGGTCCTTCTGACGCTTTATACAGTTATTTCAATGGAAACGACGAATATGAGCGGCGTTTTAATTCAAATTCCTATGACTCGTACTTTGGATTTGGCTACCGGCAGCAATTTGAAGAGATGGCTTCAGCGAGACAATCTTCAGTCTTCGATCGCAAAGTGGCGCAAGCAACAACACAAACGTAGCCGAGCAAACCTGCTCGTCCAATGATGTGTCGAAAATCACGAGTTGCTGGAGAGCGGAGAGTCAAGAACATGCAGCGTGGAGAAAAATCTGCGAAGGGTAAACCCTCGCATGAAATCTAATAAAATACTGAATTGAGAAATATAGATCTTGTGACGTATGTTTCAATCAGTAACGTTTTGGTTCAAACATGTTGGTCCAATGCGACCACCGCCAAAATTTGGAACTTGCGAAATTTTTGCCAATTTTTTCCTCGCCAAAAATTGGAAATATTTGTATTCGCTCTAGTGCGACCCGACCAAACTTTTAGTTCTAAAAGTGGTCGCGGTCGTTTACGAGAGGTGGTCGCTTACAAGAGGTTCCAGATATAGTGATTTGAGTTAGAAACTTTTGGTATTTTGGAGAGTGGTCGCTGAGGAGAGGTGGTCGCTTACGAGAGGTGGAGGTAGAGGTTCGACTGTATTTAAAAATATATATATTGTCAGAGAAAACCGGGCAGTACCAAAAGATCGAGGTCGGCCGTTTACCTTCATCTTTTCACAGTATAAAAGCTATCCGAAAAAGATTAACAGCCATGACATTTGCCGAGGTGGGCGTTCGTTTTCCTTCGAGATATCACCGTATCATGATTTGGCCTCTCAAGCGGTCGAAAATGGCCGAAATTTCAAGCAACTTTAGGTGATCGTAAAAGATACTTTGTACCAATTCCAAAAACTCTTATTTTCGTGCGATAATATCTGTCCCTTGATTAGTTGACTGAGATATATTTGAGGTCTTTCGCTTTAATTCGACGGTTTTCACAAGGTGCCAAATATCGCCGCCGAATCGTTAATTAGCGCGACCCAAATTTTAGCCATTTTCAACGAGTCGTTTTTCAAAAGTGCAGTAGTTCGTTTCCACAGAAACTCAATTTTGTGATAGTCTCTTGCACTGTTATCAATATCCAGTTTAGTTAAAATTGTATCTAAAAGCAAATCGGAGTAATTTGTCACGCAAAGTCCAAAAAAAAAAAAATTAATCAGAAATATTTCCCGCCAAGTGTTTAGCGAAGAATATGACCTCATTCCGACTTTCAGCGATTGTTATTCATGATTTACTGAAAGATCTGCAAAAAATAGTAAGCTGGACTGCAGAGGATAATTTTTAAGCCGTGACATCGTTATTTACTCAAGTAAACATATCAAGCTCGCCAAATCCTTATCATTGTCTTGGCTAAATTTTCCCGCGAAAATGCTATTTTTAACGTCATGCTGCATGGAAAAACAAAGTGGATCCTCAGTTTGATGATCTTTTTTGCTGTTGTGTAGAACAAACTGCAAGTTTATACTGAGCGAGCCTATACCCTGAATTTAATTTTGGGACTTCTGCGAACCCCTTGTTTACAGCTATTTTTCGTTTTCGGAAGGCGTGACGCTTTACAGATTCAAAGGTCAGAAAACAGGATTTCGAAATGTCGATCTTACCGAAAGGTTCCTCATTGGTTTTGAAAACATTAACTGTTCTTTCGGATCAGAAAAATTGCCTAGCATTACGGGTGGCGGGTCAGTTTTTCTTCAGTTATTAGCGTCCAAACAGGAGGGTCGAGGAAAGACGACAGAGGTGGTGTCTATTTGGCGCAGCCGAATGAACAATGAGGAAATACAGGTTACGACAAAACTTCGCTGCTATCCGGCCTACGAAAGGATCGTAGAGGACAGACGACTGGAATAAACATCTCAATGGCCGTTTTCACACTACAGACGGATAATCCGTCTACGACGGGTTATCCGTCCACTACGGATAATTCGTCA
Organism: Orbicella franksi; assembly: GCF_964199315.1. NCBI lineage: Eukaryota > Metazoa > Cnidaria > Anthozoa > Scleractinia > Merulinidae > Orbicella > Orbicella franksi. The sequence goes on along the minus strand of NC_138148.1, from coordinate 5,757,385 downwards.
TAGTGTGAAAACGGAACGGTGCTCATTTTAGACTGATAATCCGTCTATTTTTATCCGTCCGATTATCCGTCTATGTAGACGGATAATCGGACGGATATAAATAGACGGATTATCCGTCTCTAGTGTGAAAACGGCCAATACGTGAAATTGTTGCAAGGTCAGGATTGCCAGCGGAAATCTTTCTTGCGTTCATTGGCCGTTTTCACACTAGAGACGGATAATCCGTCTACGACGGGTTATCCGTCCATTACGGATAATTCGTCTTAGTGTGAAAAGGGAACGGTGTTCATTTTAGACGGATAATCCGTCTATTTTTATCAGTCCGATTATCCGTCTATATAGACGGATAATCGGACGGATATAAATAGACGGATTATCCATCTCTAGTGTGAAAACGGCCAATACGTGAAATTGTTGCAAGGTCAGGATTGCCAGCGGAAATCTTTCTTGCGTTCATTGGCCGTTTTCACACTAGAGACGGATAATCCGTCTACGACGGGTTATCCGTTCATTACGGATAATTCGTCTTAGTGTGAAAACGGAACGGTGTTCATTTTAGACGGATAATCCATCTATTTTTATCAGTCCGATTATCCGTCTATATAGACGGATAATCGGACGGATATAAATAGACGGATACTCCGTCTAGACGGATTACCGTCTCTAGCGTGAAAACGGCCATTGTTGTCGTTTGTATCGTCGCAGGTTTTTACACCGTCTTGGTTTCCGTTTCATTTCCTTCCTTTATTACCTCCTGCATGCAGTTGAATTACGACCACTTGTTATGAAGCTTGAGATAATGTTTTGCTGATTCAAAGGTGTCTTAAGGTGCCTCCAAAACTCAGTGCCCGAAAACTCGTCTTAATTTATACAGAATTAATCGAATATTAAGGATCCGTAGTATATAATATCCGAGCCATTGTAAGTAAACGGCTTTTAAGTATAACATCAATTTCATCAATTTCGTTTATACAGTACCTATAAGGGAACCAAGACAAACAGACGAATGCTGGGTATTATTTTCGTGATCCGAGCAGAGGAATCTACCACCTACCTTTTTTTTTTCCTCTCCCTGCAGATTTTGCCTATGACAGTGTATCGACCAAAAGCAGCTAAGACGTCTTGAAGTAATCCGCAGTAAACACGCTGCGAAAGCGAAAAAGCACACACAAAAAAAGAATTGCCCTCAAAACCGTCTTAATTTTGAGCACATTTAAAACCATCCGTTCCATAAAAAGTGCATAACACAGGCAGCATCCAGAGAGAGAACGATAAACTTCATGTGTCCTTCTTAGCTTGAGGGGCTATGTTAAATCCACAGGACCAACGAAACGAGCCCGTATTGTGTTCTGAATTTTCATCACGATGAAATTTGTTATTCTCTCTAAATTTCTAAAGAAACAGATGCATGTCAAAATTCGGTCAAAATTCTGTAATTACTGACGTCAAACTAATTGAAAATAAATTTAGTTTAGTACAGCAAACATACGTTTTCTGTTTAAATATGGCTTACAGGGAACCTTCCGCTATAACTCGGACCTTTGGAGCAATATGGAAACATATTATCCAGTACGAGGAGAAGTAGTATTTGATACACAAGAGACGAAGTTGGACACCTACTGGAACACACCTTTCCACAAGATCTGTCTTGGAATGAAAATCAACGGCGTAAAAAATCCAAGTTTTGTCGTTATAAACAAGACGGCTGATTCTTTGTACTCACTGATCGCTGACGGACAGTATCGCAACACCTCACTGGGTCGTGACACGTGGAAGACGTTGATTGGTCTGCAAGCCTCCTTACAGAGCAACTGTAACAAGGAAGGTTTCAATGTTTTTTGTCAAGGGGGGTCCAAAGCAAGAATTGGTTTTGTTGCCAACAATGAAAATGATTGCAAGTGGTGTGATTCCAGAATTGGATTTGGTATTGGAGGTTACCCTGATGACTACAATACGTGTGGAAACGCGGCCAAGTGGCGACCAGATAATGGAGACAAGTACATTAGAGCGATGTGTTATGTTTTTATACAATAAGAACCTCGCGAAACGGAAATGGCTTTTACACTGTGGTGTGTATCCAATAGGGTTAGGCATAAGTATTTCTGTCTTTTGGTGGCTTTAGAAGCCGAATTGTAAGAAACAGTGGGGTAAAAAAAAACTTGAAACTTTGAAGCCCTTGAACCAATTGTTCATGGAACTTTAGAAACATTATTTCGGAAGTAAAACCATGCTTTGTTGAAAAACGTTGTTTTCGGCAACTAATTGGAGCAGCATGCTCACTCACAGTGAACAAACGGCTCGAAGACTTCTTACACTGACCAATCAAATGCTTCATCAACTCGGTACTAGCGGGAAACTTAATCTCAATCAAAGTGAATGCAACACAACCCTTTCAGAAATTCTTACAAAAGAGCAGTCTACAGATATAACTGAGCATGAACAGGAACGTTGATGAAACTAGACGTATGTTAAAAGAACAGCTTTGTAGTGTAAGATATTTAAATTCATTTTATTTAACGCTTTTAGGTATCCATGCTTCTTTCTCGAACTTTAAAACTTCCTAAAACTGCCATTTTTGATAGCGATAACTACCATTTTTTCAAAAACCTTAAATTCTTATAAATACAAGAAGCACTTCGTTTTTAAATATAAATAGAAAGCTAATTCATTAGCTCATTTAAATAAACCTAATTGTAGACTTCTTCCTATGATAAAACATATGGTCCTAAAACCGTAGTACAAAGTATTCATTTTTTTGTAGATTTCATATATCATGCTTTTCCTTAAAATACCAACCAACAAACCAATACACTATTTCTAATAATTATATTAAGCACTAACATGAGATGATTGATATCGTTTGTTTTCTGAGTTTAGTATAGCCAGTGTAAAATTTACAACAATAAGCCTAATACACACAAAAAAAACCAGCATTTTAGTATGCATGTCTTGATAAAACATCTCGCTTAACTCCGTGTTTTCCTATAGCCTGTGCAAGGAGTTTCATTTTTCAAGGACAAGCCTAAAAGGTGCATTCTCGCTCGTTCAAATCTCAGTTCAAATCTCACTCAAATCTCGTTGAGATCTTGACCAACTTATAAACGAAATACACCTAGCGCTTTTGTCAGTTTCTTTTTTTGTAGTGATCGTATGTTCTAAGGAGCTTTTTAGCGTACAGTGTACACTATTAACTCCCACGTTATTTTTAACTCCTATTTTATTTCGGGTAGCCAACACCCCCATCACTTTTGTTTTCAATTTATAATGTTGTAATAAATTAGATTTCTGACTCTGGCGCGAAGTAAAAGTTTTTGTTAATGTTGTTGTTGTGCACAGTTACTTTGTCTCTTTTTTTTTTTCTCTTCCCGTTCATTGCGTAATATCACAATTTCAATAAATAAGACATAAAGCCGAATCATCAAAAGTTGCCTCGGCATACTCTTCAACTGTAATTATAAATTGACATGAAAGAAGGGCACTCATCTTCAGATCTCATGGATATACACTTACAACAACGCAGTTCTTCGAGGAATGAAATGTATTATTACAAAGTACAATGTAGCTTTGTAAATAGTGTACTTTTTGTATTCGATTTTTGTATTTGTTTCCCTGTAAATATCTATCTTATTTAGAGAGACATTGTAGCCCATTAACATTGTTATTTTTAAATGTAACATAAGATATGTAATTTTATCTTTTGAACAATAAAGACACTTTATTTATTTATTCATTTATTTATTTATTATAGGAAGTCAAATGTTAATTCATTACCATTCAAGTGAGCAAAATCATATGCGGAACGAGGAAGTAGTAAAACCATTTTCTAGACAACTGGCTACTTCCATAATTCACCGCAGAGATTTGCCATATCGACTGTTATTTTGATAAACATGATATCATTCCGGATATAGCCACCTTCTCGGAGCCCTGCCTGAGAAATAAACGTTGGACAGCCCGATGCTATGTTCATGTCTGATGTAGGCCTCTTGAAACTTGTGCTGTGAGGTTCAGGGCGAAATGCATCACACGTGTCTCTGATCCTGTCTTGGTCAATAAGTCTAAAATGGACCTTTTGGACGAATGGCCAGGGCAATAAGGCGTCGTATTCACCTCTCATGATCACAAAGAACATTGACATATGTGTTCCTTTGCCAACACCATCCCCATTTGGGTAAATACGGGCACAAACTTTGTATCCAAACCGTCCAACGTAGAATGGAGGGCTATAAATCGATAGCGTCTTGCCAGAAACAGCTTCTTGAAATCGCCGGCTGTAATGGTCGATTTTCCAAACGTAGGTTCCAGTGTACGAGGTAGCCTCCAACATTTGAATCTGCATGTCTTGTTCGGAGAGTTGAATTTCATGTAACGCCAATTGATGCTCTGCTCTGTCCAAGCGTCGTTCGCATGCATGGTTCGAAGAAGAATTTGTCGTACATTCGTCACCGGTTCTGGTAAGACCGGTTGCTTTCAAACGCCTCAGATCACTTTGTAAGCTATTTACTGTCATCTCATGTTGTCGTAACGTATTCAGTATTTCGTCGATTTGAGAAGAGACCACAACTCCATTTGCTTCACTTCTAGTGGCCTCTAATTCACTAAGTAATTTTTCTGTATCTCTCTTTTGCTCACGTAGTGACGTCTCAATTACAGATATTTTAGTTTGCTGTGTTTGAATATTGATTCGGGCAGCTGCAAGTTCTTCTTCTTGATGCTGGATTTGCTGCTCCAAGGCATTCTTCTCGGTTTGTAGATAAGACACCTTTCTTTCTAGTTCCTGGTTTCTGGTGTGACATTCCTGAGCTGATTGGTTTATCATATCCAAGTGGGTCTTCAAACTGTCGTTCATGTGCTCATCAAGTGTATCCTTCTTTCCCTGTGTAAAAGCAAAAATAAGATCAGTTAGAAATTTGTTAAATTCACTGAATCGGTTTAATTTGAAATTATGAGTAAATAGCAAGCTTTCATAAGAGCGCTTATCAGTCATTAAAATCTTTTTCATTGTAGCCTAATGGCTAAAAACAGTGAATTAATTCCGGATTTTGCACTAGTGTAAAGCAAATTGAAAATTTAATGTCGCTATGGAAGGGTTGGTAGTCTATTGCAAGTTAATCCCAGTCAGGTTTTTGACAATTGACGACCTTAAACCGGTTTACAGTACATGTACCTATTTTACAGGGCGGAGAGAGGATCTATGTGACACAACACAACGACCTATGCCGTGCCTCAAAATCATGTCAATCTACAGACTGCTTGCGGCTGGTATTTGTCTTTAGTTTCGATAAATGTTTGGCCCAGTAATGAGTCTCTTCACCCCTCAAAGCTCTCCTTTAATCTCTCCTACAGACATTGCACTACATCCGGAGCCTAACGCACCATACATGAGGCAAATGAGCGTCCTAAGCAGCGTTAAGTAGTCGTGTTGAATAGTTAAAAGTCATTTAAGGCATCAATTAAAATAAAGAAAAACAAAACAAATACTTACTTTGAAGTTACAACCGTAAAAAGTGAAAGGGCAAATCACTTCTGCCTTGGGGCATTCTGTAGTCACGTGCTCTTCCATCATGTCACGTGGTATGGCCTCTTTCCCACAACATAAGATACAATCGATTGGGAACTTGAGGCAGACTTCCAAATGATCCTAAATAAAAAAGGAAAGTATTGTTCGAAACTAAATGCAGATAAATAAAAGATAATAGATAAAAGATAATAGATCAAATTCACAAGTAAGGGTTAAGTCAAAATTGCTCTTGCCATAAGTTGCAACCTACATCATCATTTGACAAGCCGAGAAGAATATTGAAGAATTTGATGAATGAATGTTGAATTTAACACACATTGCGCATCAGTTATTGCACAACTCTGCTCATGCGCCACACTGTCCTTTTGGTCAAATCATTTCGATATCAGTTGTTGATATATACTGTTAGCTGTCAGCCAATGGAAACCCCACTAGAACTCGTCCAGTTATCGTTATAAATTCCGTTGGAAATCTGTAACTACAATTGCGTGCCTGTTATACTTAAAATAAAATTTAATCTTTCCTGACATTTGACTGAAAATACACAAAGCTGTAAAATATTAACTATCTCCCCCTCCCCCTCCTCCCCCCCCCCCCCCCGCGCGCAAGTAGGGTGTGTACTAATTAGCTATTAGAATATCTGCCCTCGTTTTCTATGAGCTCTAGTCCACTCATCTGAAGCTCTTGGGCGGTTCACTCATGGCAATTCGGGCTAGCAATCTCATTGTTACAATAAAATGGTGCTAATTAACCTCGTCATTAGGACGCTTATCCCTTCAAATGACAAGCAAAGAGGCTGGGGACGAGGTTGAGAGCTAATGAACTACTTTTCTTCAAAACCTCAACTGCCCTTTTACCTTCATGTAGATTTGCGGAACCCCTTGTCCACAGCAAGTGCATGTTATCGCCCTGTTGATGCACTCATTTGTTCTATGTTGCTCAGTGTCCCTTCTTTCCATAACATGACCACATGCTAGACATTGCACATCTCCATAGTGGCAACTGTCTTCATGTGCCTGAAAGAGCAAATAAAATGATACAAAAATTGGCACGTATAATTTAGATGTATTATAATTATTATTATTATTACTATCACTATCACTATTACTATTACTATTACTATTACTATTACTATTACTATTACTATTACTATTACTATTACTATTACTATTACTATTACTATTACTATTACTATTACTATTACTATTACTATTACTATTACTATTACTATTACTATTACTATTACTATTACTATTACTATTACTATTACTATTACTATTACTATTACTATTACTATTGCTATTGCTATTGCTATTGCTATTGCTATTGCTATTGCTATTGCTATTGCTATTGCTATTGCTATTACTATTACTATTACTATTACTATTATTATTATTATTATTCCCCCTCCCGAGGCACTCGAAGTTCTGATTATTTTGTCCAATGCAAACCTACCTTGAGGCCTAGGTCACGCCGAGCGACATAATGGCATAGCGACATTAATCTCAGGCTTTAAAGCATAAGGAAAAGATCAGTACAGTCGAACCTCTATTAAACGGCCCCCTATTAAGTGGCCAACCTTTATTTGGCGACCAGCAGCAAAAGTCCTGGAAAAACTGTTAGCGATACACCGTAAAAAAAAAACCTTTATTCAACGGCCACCTCTTTTAAGCGGCCGCGGCCAGCCTCTTGCCGTCCCAAGGGTGATTTTGTTTTGTTTTATACTTCTATTAAACGGCCAGGAAGATTTGAAGTTGGACGTTTTTAGCCAGATGAAGGTAAAAAAATGACACTTTGGAAACGTAATTTTTTATTAACGCTATGGACCGTATTATAATCATCATGTTCTACTTTTTTGGCATCTGTTTGTACTTATATTTGATAAACTGAAAACTGGACCACGCCCGACGTTGTTTTCGGGTGAACCTCTATTAAAGACCTTTATTATACCAGTTGTCTCGTACCCGAGAGTGGCCGCTTAATATAGGTTCCACCGACTGTATTTTTTCCCGTATGTCGTTATGTTCAGGCTGTTATGTTGCTATTATATCATTATGTCAGAATGTTCAGTTCTTATCCCGTTATGTTTAGGTCGTTATTTCGTTATGTCGCTCGTGTGAACTGTCAGTCGTCAACTGTCAAGCTAGCATAATAAGGCATGCGATGAAAGTTTCGATTTCAACTTGTTCCCCTGACGTTATCTCCTGGATATATTTGTTTAAGTAGTACTGTATCTAAGTACAGGAAGTCGAGTTCCTGTTACAGAAATACATTGTTAACCTTAAAAGACTTCCCCACCATGAAGATGGCGCTTTAGCACTTACCCTCAGATGCCTCAATTCCCCACTCCAGTCACAATTCCTTTCTACGTATCGACAAGAGCATTTCAGATCAAGTACTTCCCTTTCGCAACATCTGTCACGAAAAGAGTCATCTGGCGCAATTGTTTCTCCATCTAATGGACACCTCAGGCATGTCTGTCTTAAAACAAAAGTACGACGACGGAGTTAAAACACTAAGGTTCTGATGGTTTCGATTTCATCTTCATAAAGGCTTTCACAAGTCGCGGTAGCCTATAAACAGGCTTCCGGCGAGAGCGGGAAAAAAATTCGGCGAGCGAAGGAAGTCGACGAGCGCGAAAAAATATTGGGCGAGCGAAACGAGCCGAGCGTTCTTTGTTCCTCTCCAGACCGCTCTTGGTTAGCTCCATTTTTGCCCTTAATCAACTTGGAAACCTCTTCACAGGCTGCAGTCACTGTTCTTCTCATTTATATAAAGCCATTTCCACAAATGTATTGCTTTTAAGCACTGCTTACGACTCGAGCGGTTTCATCCACGGACTGATATATGATATTTTGTAAAATGTAAAAAATGGCTGCATTTACTGACACGATCAAGTTTTAGTCTATAGAGGACGTGCTTATTTAGTATACATAACTACTTTTACATTTACTTACCCGAGTAGAAGATCCAAACAGTTTTTACAAAATCTGTGTCCACAGGAAGTCTGCCATGGCTCATTGAAAACATGTTTACAGATTGGACAAGCTAATCGTTCGTCAAGCCGATCGACGAACTTAACATCGGTAAAAGCTGCAACACACATACTGACATAGGCAACAATGTTTAGATCGAAATATCCGTGTACCAATCTTTTTACAACTACTAATAAAAGCTTCCGCTGAAGGTGACGTCATCGCATTTACCAATAAATACCGATTTGATGTATATTCCCCAGTTATAGTGTATGTTTACCCTTGACCCATTCTTGGTTCGTGCTTATTCTGAAGCGTGCATAGTGGTGTGCATAGAAGGAATTAATGGAACGGTTCAGTTTTTGATATTTTCGTCTGTAAAAGTTTCTGAACCTTGGCTTTTTGGCAAGCAGTATGTATCACGGTAGTTTCAACACAAAATCTCGTGAATACAGATGGGAAAAGAAGGGAGAATACAAATGAATATCAAAATAAAAACTTTGTTATTTTCGTGACATGATGGAAAAGGGGACTCCCTGTAAAGAACTGTTGACGAAAAGCAAACAAAATAATACTCCTTCTGAAACCAATGCCCAGAGACCGTGATCGCATATAAATATATTTTTGACCTACGAATTTATCAGATGTAAGGACAAAAACGAAAGAATAGATGTAAGATTATGACTATGGTAATTCTTGTGATGTTGCTTCAACTTCACTGCTTCGTGTCTCGTGTCAGCGACATTTCTGTTTCTGGAATCAAAAGGCGTAAAAATATGTACAGACTGTTATAAATAGAGAACAGCTAGCAGGGAACTTCAAACCTTCAAAAAAGCAATTCTCTTAGGCAATTTCCCTTCGAGAAAGCAGTTTCGAGCAAACTGAATCGGGTAAACATCTAAACACAAAGGGAAAGCCCATGACCAAAAAACGTCGTAGAGCCATCCATTATCGGGGACAACCGTACATCATTAAGGAACTGCCCAATGAATAAAACGGGTATCCCAACAGAAAATGAAAACTAAACCAAAAGAATCGAAAGCGAAAGTTTCAATACAGCAGTATTTGGCCCTCACAAACGTTGTCGATAAGCCTCATTAAATTTTATCTAATCTCTAATGAATTCTGACCTCACTTTGAGCAAAGACGTGCCGACTGGTCTGCTTCTTTGATTTCGAACGCTTCTGACGCGGACAATACCTGCAGTTGGCTTTCAAGCGTTATGTTTCTCTTTACTTGAATTAGATTAACTTTTTAACAAGAAAAAAATGACACTTTTTCAAGGCGACGGTCGCTTGTTTAACAAGTCAGATTCTCACTATGACATGGCGTTTAGGGGAATCCCCTGAAACAGGTAGTTGATTAGAAGTGGTTGAGTTATGTACATAATTCAACTTGTTTGATACCCACCTGCAAAGCTAGGGTTAGTTTCATGTTTTGCTCGACCGCTTTTCGCAGAGTTATACGCTTTATTTCTTGTCTACACTAGCAACATAATCTTCCTGTAAGTGTATCGTACGATACTGGCGGTATATATAGAACTCGCTACTGGTCCTATCCTGGTTCATATCTAACTTTAGAGGAGCACCGAAACGCACGGTTCGAATCCCCGGGTTGATATCGTTTCCAAGACATTCTAAGGGCTTTCTGTTTTGACCAATATACGTATTTTTTGTTTGTTTGTTTCTTTTTTCGTTTTAAATCCCTAATAAAACAGAATGCATTTATCGGTGGGTTACAGGTAATACTTGCGCACATTGTATTGTACATGTACGTGCGTGACTACTTATGGCAAAATACTAGTAGATGGGATAAATGTAATGTATATAGAACCACTGGATGAATTTAATAGGCGAAAATTTTCGGTATTTTATTAGTTGGTAGTTCAGAGACTGTATTTAGAGAATTTCCGCGGGCATTGCTTCCGTGTCAGCAACGTTTAAGCTTCTGAAATCTGATAATACGTAATATATTTTTAGAATAATAAAACAATTCAGTCGCGAAGCGACACTGTAGGACGCACGGTTCTCTTGTTTGGGTTCTGCGTTCCATTACATGTAAGTTTCTGATGGCTGGACCGATCCTTTTATTACGTAGCTATGAACTAAGGGTCTTTTCACATAAGCCCGGTAACCAGCTACAGCTTAGTTACCGAGACGAATTTTGTTGTCATTTTAGCCCGACCGACTGGGATGACATTCAAGAAACAATACCAAAATGGCGCTACATACAGTTGCGCGATTATCGTAGCCTTCTTAACTTAAAGCTAATTCGCATACTTCTGAAGGGAAAATACATACAAGGCAAAAATTATGTCATTTTGGCCGCTATACGTTGCGAAAGCGAAGCTATTTTGTCAAAATTAAAAAGTTTCGTCCCGGTTACTCGGGCTTAAGTGTTCATATGGGAAAATTTTCATCCCGGTCCGGCCTGCCTTCTCATATGAACACATCGAAATTTTAACAAAGAAAATAGGACCTAGTAAGCAGTCATTTAGATCAGTGAGACTCGGAAGATTCAACCTCCTAGACTTTCTGAAAAGTCCTTCGTCTTGTTTATTCAGTACCCGCTGGACTTCGTCGCTCGCTCGGCCGCTTCGCGACCTTAACACCATATTCTACCTCGCTTCGCGGCCTGACATATTCTACTCTAAAATTCAAGAAGTCGACTTGTGGCTAGTCTATCAGCCTCCTTCCAGAAGCCACTAGTTACTCCGCAGTGAACAAGCTCTCTTGGAGTGAGGAATCTTGCTCGCAGGCTGTGTAGAAGCATTATGTTCCTGATCGTATCTACGTTGACGTATGTTTCCATTTTCTATCTAGAATAGACTGGAATTAATTCCGGCTCGATAGCACAGACTTTGTTTACATATTGCATTGCGAAATGTGAAACGTGAATAATAATTTATGACGTCAGCACAATCCTCAAGAAACAGCTGGGGACATTATTCTTTCTTTTTGTGCTCCAGGTTTGTGGGTTTATGAAAAGATTAAAGATGCTTTCTTCAAAATGCTGATCGGCCACGAGTTGTGAAATATATAGTTCAGGGCCACAGTTAATATTGCTTTGTGGCAACACTGTTAATGACTATGTCTTCACTGAGTCACTGCACGTTACGCGAATAAGTTAATCCAATTGTTCTAAATTCGCTGACGTTCACCGATACAAACAATGATCAGATCTAATATTCGCAATGCAGCATGACTACTCAAAAATCGCATAAAATACTCACGATCCATGGAACTTATTCTTCTCGTCGATAGTGCACTCGCTAAAACTGGTTTAGAAGGCTTACAGATGGAAACATACCTACGTGTAGATCGACAGCTTTCTCGCAAGCTCTCGCAGGCTACTAGCTGAACAATATTGTTCGACGTAATCGATGATGTCATTCTTTTCATGCTAAAAAAACCTATACAAAGAAACTGGTGACGTAATTAATCGTGACACAAACTGATACGTGCATCCGTACTGCTTATATATGTGTGTGCTGATCGTAACGTCATATTGAATCTGGGTTAAAACACCTCTGTAATGAGCGAATACACTATGGTTGTCGATTACAAGTCCACTTCTCAAATAGAATTCGTCAACGGACTAGACGAACGACTTGAATGCCCAATCTGCAAGAACGTTTTCATTGAACCCTGGCAGACATCGTGTGGGCATCGATTCTGTAGAAACTGTTTTGAAGGTCTCCTCGGGTAAGTCTCGAAAATCAATGTACGTGTGCAGACAGAGATGACAAGCCGGCTTTACACAAGTATCCTCCGGTCGCGGGATAATGGTGATAAACGTAAGTAATTGTTTGCGTTAATAACTAATTTCAGTTGTTCATTTCCTTATGTTTTTCAGGCTGGGGAATCCCAAATGCCCAATCGATGGGAAACCGATATCCCGAGATGAATCTTTCCGAGACAAATGTTGTGAGAGAGAAGTACTTAATCTTCAGTGTTTCTGTCGATACAAGGAAAGAAGTTGTGACTGGAAGGGAGAATTCAGACACTTAAAGGTAGATGTACTTTATGTACACGGTCAGCCATGATATAATTCTAGGGCAGTTTTACTACAAAAAGAGCTATTCCCACTTAAAATTTCGTACCATCCTTTAAGGGAAATCCCTACCCGGTGCTAAGAAACTATTGACGAGGCCTTAACAAGAGTGAGTGTTAGCCGTAAGAAAACAAGCTCGCTCGAGAACATTCGCGAGCGGTTTTCCCAGCATATCTGATCAAGCTTAAAACGTGTCTTATTCCTTGTCGGCAAACCGATAGAGAATTAAGAGGTTTGTTTAGGCCGTAAAAAAATCGTAATTTGACGTTCCAAGGAAGGTTACGCGATGTCATTTCAGCCAGTCTTTTGTAATGGCTGTAAAATGATGAGTTGTTCAGGTTCGTGACGCCTCCGGCTTAGTCTAGGGAAGTCACGCAACGTCCCGGGAGCATTGCGTGACCTCAGCCCGAGCAGCTGCGAAGAAGACTACGTATGATGCAAAGATATATCTTTTGCATGGTTAACGTATATGACCGTTTATCAAAAAGTATATCAAAGAACCTTAACTTAATGACTCATAGGTCTCATAATTTCTTAATGCATAAAAAGTCTTTGGACGTACAAATTTTAAAAACTTAATATCTTCCAACAGACACACGAGGAAAGCTGCCAGTATGGTGACACACAGTGTGCAGCGTGTGGTGAAACCATGGAAAGAAGACATCTCAAACGGCACAGAGAAAATGACTGTGTAAACAGGGCTGTTGCATGCACATACTGTGGTGGGGAGGTTCGTCAAAGCAACATGAAGGTATGAAAATAGTGTAGCCGGTAACTTATATAAACAGAGTTTAACTCCTTTGGAAAGTGCCCCTCCCTTTCCGTTGGAAAATATTTATTGCCCAGTATCACCTACCAAACGAAACACCACGATTCCCCGAATACACATACACTTCTTTGTGCTTACTTCCCGGGGAAATGGGTACAGTTCTTTTGAGAGACGCTCTGGCCAAATTTGTCTACTTGTTAACATTAAACTCCCAATTCAACTTCGGCTATCCACTTACAAATATGAATGCCACATAAAGCCAATTAAGAGACCAAATAGCAATGGCCATGAGGAGCATACACGTATACTCTAGCCAGATGTCTTAGATGCAATCAGGCCAGGAGCATTTTTATAGAATAAACATAATTTTGAAACTAAAACTGGGGTAGAGACAGCAAGCTCAAAATGCCGGACAAAACAGCCGTAGCATATCCTTCCAAGAAAAGCAAACTCGTGTTCAACATGTACAGATGCTGAACCGAATAGAACATTTGCTATCAACTGAATTGAGGTGGTAGAAAGCTTAGACTAATCAAATTGTGTAATATTTTTAGGATCATTTGGAGGTCTGTCTCAAGTTTCCCATCAGCTGCATCCTAAGCTGTGGCAAAGAAGATATACCGCGTGGCATGATGGAGGAGCACGTGACCACTCACTGCCCAAAAGCAGAACATCTGTGTCCTTTCAGTTGTCACGGCTGTGAATTTAAGGTGAGTTTATTGTTTAATTCCTTATTATGTATTTGTCTTTGTAAAGCTAATTGTGGGGAGATGGGTTTAATTCCCCCTTTCAAGACCTTGATTGTTGTCAGAGCCTCACTTCAGCAAATTTCTTTGTTCAGCGATGGGCTGACATCCCATCTATAGTTCTTCCTGATGTTTAATCGATAACTTTAGATCATAAAACAAGGAATGATTTAACTTGCTACCCTTCGAAGACGTGGGGTAGGTTGCTAAAAACTTGCGCATAGAGCATAGTAAACCCATTTTCTGAAAAGCGATGCGACCGCGCATGTTCTTTAAATGTCAAAACCAAAGACACTTAATTATTAAGTAAGGCATGGGTGAATGTTCTTGTTATTTTCGCGGAAAGTCATATAAGGCGGAAACAAATCATTTGTAATAGTTCTGATAATTTTATACAGGGAAATGCAGAAAACCTTGATCAACATATTAAGTCCAGTATTGAGTCCCATTTGGATATGATGAACTACTCAACTCGCGAGCAAAGCAAGAAGAACAAAGAGATGGAAAAGAAAGTCTCTCATCTTGAAAACGAGAAAAGGACTTTGGAGCAACAACTTCAAAATCAAACCGGAGAACTAGCGGCTGCCAGACAGAACATACAAACGCAGCACACAAAAATATCCATTATAGAAAAGTCTGTACTTGAACAAAAGAAAGAAATTGAAAACCTCCTTCGCGGCTTGAAAACTTCAGTGACCCCAAGTGGTGCAAACGCAGATGTGGTCTCTTCTCAGATGGAGGAGATTATGAACGCGATAAAAAGACACGAAGAAAAAGTTAACAACTTGCAAAGTGAGCTGACCCATCTGAAGATATCAGCTGCGACACCAAATGGTCATGATTTCAGGGTCAACTCTTCTTCGTCTCGTGAGTGCGAGCGTCGATTGGACAGAGCAGAGCATCAATTGGCTTTACATGAAATCCAACTCTCTGAGCAAGACATGCAGATTCAAATGCTGGAAGCTACCTCGTACAATGGGACCTACATTTGGAAAATCGACCAGTACAGCCGACGATTTCAGGAGGCCGCCTCTGGGAAGACGCTATCGATTTATAGCCCTCCATTCTACGTTGGACGGTTTGGATACAAAGTTTGTGCCCGTATGTACCCAAATGGGGATGGTATTGGCAAAGGGACACACATGTCAATGTTCTTTGTCATTATGAGAGGTGAATATGACGCCTTATTGCCCTGGCCGTTCGTCCAAAAGGTCCATTTTAGACTTATTGACCAAGACAGGATCAGAGATGCGTATGATGCATTTCGCCCTGAACCTCACAGCTCAAGTTTCAAGAGGCCTACATCAGACATGAACATAGCATCGGGCTGTCCAACGTTTATTTCTCAGACAGAACTAAGGCAAGGTGGATTCATTCGGAATGATACCATGTTTGTCAAAATCACAGTCGATTTGACAGGTCTTCAGGGAGAGATGTTTCGACTGTAGTGAAACCCCAACCTTGTTCCCAGGACTTTCCCTTCAGAAACTAGGAGATGAAATTCCTGGGAACAAGGTTGGGTAACCCGCCAGCCAGTAATAAGTCATTTTGTAACTTGATATTTAATTAAACCAAAAGTATACAACAAAACATTAGATTACGCTGTACATGCATGTATTATACTGTATTATACGACAATGTGGAACATTATATCACAGTACAGTACACTAGACTAAAAAGATATATTTTTTTTCAAAAGTACAAACGAATAAACACGCATAGTATATAAAGTAAACAGAACTAGAAACTCAGAATAACAACATTTACACAGAACAAAACTAGCTTATTAGAAATATAGACGAAGAGACCGTTCTAAAATGAAACAAACTAGGATCTTTAAATGATATCCCACGCTGGCGTGGAATTACCCAACACTGCGCATATCATAACAGACGTGAATGCAATCTGTTATCGATTCATGCGCAAAGTTAAAAATCACACCTTAGGCACTTCACTTTGAAGGACATGTGCTTATTCTTTATCAGAATGGAAAATATTTATTGTCGAATAATCTCTCTAATATATACAGTATATACATATTATAAGGATATTTAAAATAACGATAACAAAACTATTTTAGGGAGTCCTAATTTTGAACAACAACAGCTATATACAGGTTATGTAGCAAGGGAACTGGGTTATTTATAAGTATCAATTAAATATCAATTTGTGCCGTTGTAGATAACATCGTTTTCATGTACTTTAGTATGGAATAGCAAAATGCAATCAACAGCAGTAGATATACTAGTTATGCATTGCTTTCGAATGGTATGCCATGGAATATGCTAAGAGTCACTTGTATTTTTCTCGGGAAGTAGGATTTTTCATGGTATACTACGAGAAAGCATTGCGTAACTATTTTATACCATGCAAGCGAATATATAAAAGATCAGTATATTTCAACTGTTTGCATATCTTTCTCCGCAGTTCAAATATATGATTTTTCATATATTCACTTCCATTCTTCACCACCTACGGGTATATTACGAACTCACAACGTGACTAGCTCCCAGTTGGCTTGATAGCGCAGTTGGTGGAGCACTGCACCGGCATCGCAGAAGTCATGGGTTCGAATCCCTTTCAAGCCTGAATTTTTTTCAGGCTTTAATTTCACAACTGCTTAAGTTATGTGTAGAACTGCGATGATCAGTCTTGCCTTCATATTTTATACCATGCCGTGGAAAATGTAATGCATACCCAACACAGTCGCCACGACACACGCGCGGCACATTATGGGAGGGTTTGATGCATTACCGTCGAGTATACAACGGTTTTCCTTGAGTCTAATTGGCTGTATTTTCTATGGAATTTTTATCCCTGAAAAACTGTTCAGCGAGTGTTCCGTATTACGATTTCTATCTGCACTAGCAGCTGACCGGCTAGTAATAGAGCGGATCTGGGGGATAGGGCAGAGATTTCATTTGATTAGCGCAAGGTCCGTATTGGAGAAATATTGGTCGAGTTCTTTTTTGAAGCAGCAGCAGCAGTTTATGGACCGAGCAGTAGGTGAGGTCCATAAACCTGCAAAAAACAAGCCAGTTCAATAAAGTATTTATTATAATGGCATTAGGCGAGGTCCATAAACCTGCACCATAGTTAGTAGAGGGGACTGGTTATGATGTCCGGTAAACCTCAAAGGAGCAAACAAAGATGCCAAGATTTATGTTGGAAGGTCCACGACCATGCACAATCTTTTGTTTTCCGCTCATACACTATGCATGAATTACGTAACCAACACGTTTCTATTGGTTAGTTCCTCAGTGCGGAATAAACAACTATTGTGTTTTGTGCATGGTCAAGGCCAAAAAAGCGAACAAACAAAGAACTTTGAAGGGTTTCATAACCATTCCCCTCTATCAACTATGCCTGCAACGACCAAGCTAGTTTAATAAAGTGTTTATTACAATGGTGCTTTATGATCTGCCCCTAATAATTGATGCGTCTTAATAATTTTTTAATAATTTTTAATTTTTTATTATTTTATTAACATTTTTTACACGGACCCATAAGCTATATTAGCTTTAAAACCCACCGTGTTTAAATAAAAGATGTTGTTGTTGTTGTTATTGTCGTCTCCGCGATCCATTATTCTCGGTGAACGCACGCGCGAAAGGTAAGCATTTATTTGCGCCTCTCGCGTCGCTTTTGTGAACATTTAACTGTAGTTGTCCTCCAAACATGAAGGTAAAAAGATTTCTACATAACAAAAAACTGTTTATTTTGTGCAATAAATTAAAATTGAATTTGTGAGCGGTCCATCAGTTAACTAGCCATATTGCAAAATTCGGATCGCCATAAAGAGAACCAATCAGAATTCTCCTTTTCATAGCGGACCAGTTCAACCATATAATCATGAAATAAAATACCTTATGAAAGGTACTCTATATAAGTAGTAATTCTTGCGGCCTGCGGTCCTGGCTCGCCTGGGCGTTCGCGCAAAAGTGTGAACGTTTCTATGAAGTCTGGCGTAAAGCGTGAATAAACATGGCCTCCTGCGCAGACGCTCTTTGGGCTCGTCACGCAATCTTCCTCCGTTCGTGGAGGAGGAGGATTGCGTGACGAGCCCAAAGAATATCTTCGAAAGGGGGCAGGTAAACATAGCGGATGCTCAGCTGTGCAGACTGACAATAAATTTGGTCACAATTGATGACAACCAGACACAGCTTTTTTGTCTACAAATGGGGTTTTAGATTTATTAATGACTTTCTTATAGTAGGCTCAAAAAGCAAAACCGCACGCGACAATGTCGAAAGATATTATACTTGGGTAATGGTGGTTCACGGTTGCGTGACTAAAACTCAGGGTGTTTCAGTGTGAGTGAAGGCAACAGCACGAGATTGTTTGAATGTCAGTACGATCATTTTCCTTAAGCGTCACCATAAAATATACTCTTTCACTCTTCTCCTCAGATCAGTTTGAATTTGCAACCGAACAGAAAAATTTACCAGGCATGAGAAAAAAATTTCAACTAAGGCCCCGTCCCCACGTATCCGGATATTTTTGAATCCGCAACTTTTTCTTTCCGGATACGGTTTCCGTCCTCACGCATCCGGCGAATTCGGCAGCGAATCCGGATATTTTTGAATCCGCTCTCCAGAGAGGAAAAAAAAATAATAATAAATCCGCAACGAATCCGATTAGGCGTGGACGGTGAATCCGGATATTTTCGAATCCGATAACGTAGCAAAATCGCATCCAGACTCTTCTCGAAAAATAAACCAATAGAGGGACACAACGTGTAGGCCTAGTTTCTCTAAAGTAAATCCGGATTCAATCGGATGCTTGTGGACAGACGAAATCGATTTGAATACGCTACGTGTGGACGGGGAAATTTTTGAATCCGGAAAGTAAAAGTTGCGGATTCAAAAATATCCGGATACATGAAGAAGGGGCCTAAATTTCTTTCGAACTTCGCATGATATGCCGCCGTCACTTTCTTCAGATGTACCCGAGAAGACAGATCAAATCAAAACGCTGGCGACGAATGTGACTTTCCCCGGTCAACGTGCGTAAATATATAAAAACAAGACGCTATAGAGCAATATTTAGTAGTTCTTCAATGATCTGGAATGAATATCCATAACAATTAGCAGGAATACTTCCGGATCAAAGGCGTGTTAATGAAAGTTCGACTTCTTTCAGTGTCATTACAATTCAATGCAATATTACCCCAACGATATACATGTATTTAACACAAAGAATACAATATGAATTATAGAGTGAAACGGACACAAACATGCGTAGATATTACTTCTAGCAAAATATACGAGAAATATGCTGTCGTGTTTTGATAGGGAAAAAGATTTGTTTACAATTTGCGTAATGAAATATTAAACAATGGTAAACACTAGATATCAAAACGCTTTGTAAACATTTATATTTATTTTCTCTGCTGCTATCACACAGAAATAAATATAACTTCAGTTAAGGAATTTAAGGATTATGTTAAGAGTTAGTGTCATTTTTTCTGGAACTTTCATCTATCAGTACTTGGCCTTGTGCCAGAATAACTTTAAGTATATTACAGTCCTTTTTTGCATTTTCTAAAACCTAAAGATATAAATAGTTCGATTGCCTCAAATAACACCAAAAACGATTTCCCCTGGGAACTCGAGGAACTAAATTTCAAAGTTCAGAGAATTTTTGTCTTCGACAGTTGGTGTTGTTGAAAATAATTGCTATTGAGAAGATAACAGTCGCACAGCAGTTTGCAATACAAACTTAATAAACTCGGTACGAAGGCTTTAACCACTTGTTCGTCGAACTTGTGGTGAATTCCATCTCAACCTTTCCAAATTATAAGGGTTCGTTTACGGTCCGAATGAGAACTAGTTTTAGTAACTGACGATTCATCGCCTTTAAAATGACTTTCTTTGATTTGATTTTCTTAGTTTTCAATTCCTTATCAGTTATGGTTTAAATTTAGTTTGTTTATTTTTGCTAGATCCCACTTCACGCAGATGAATTTTCTGGAAAAAACAACTGAATATATACTGACTAGTACTGAAATGAGGACAAAACAATTCATGCATGGCTCCACTTAATGTTAACTAAATTATTTATTTCGAAACAGGTAATTAGAACGAAGACCGAAATCATATTTCGATTAGTGAACTTACAACCACGTTATAACTTCATATTGACTACGAAAAGACTTTTTAATTTTGCTTTTTACAGTAGAAAGCCAGCAAGTATAAACTTACCTAGGAAACGCACCAAAATCAACTTAGGAAAGGCATGCAGTTTTACTGCATGCGCTTGTTTAAAACACAATTTCGGGGAGTCTCGCTCCACATACCTCGATCATCATGAATGGATTCGTTCTGTTGTCGTTTAGCACATTAGTTAACTTTCTTTGCCATATTTTCGATCAAGGCGTTTCTGGCGCCTCCGGCAGTCTGCATCGTGATTTAAACAAAACGCTAACCTACGCGGTATTCAAAGATCACTTATTTCACGATCTAGATGTTCCTAACGTTGACGCGACCATTGTTGAAACTGAAAGAAAGTGCCTACTCAGATGTGTAAAAAATTACCAATGTTTCTCCACCAACATTGCGGCATTTCCGCGACCAGATGGAAAACAATTGTGTGTGCTGCTATCTACAGACAAATACAGCGCACCAGAAAGGTTCAGAGCCAACCACTCTTTCCATCGCTACAGTATTGTGGTAAGTTACTTTATGTTTTCATTCCGTTCTGTAAATAGCCTTACTCAAGCTTAATTCGTGCGCAAGCGAATAGGCGTCATGCGTCAGCCAAAAAGTGCTTTACGATGAGCTTTCTACTGTCACTTAGTTAACGCTCGAATTCTTTACGAAGTATATTTGCTTCTGCAATCACATTCCGTACATTAGTCAGTTGTAATCCATATCAAATCATTTTCTATCTTGTAAGTAACAACCGGGATTAAAGTGCACCTATTACTGATTACGCCGGTTGTATAATAAAACACCGGCAACTGTACCTTTTTTTTTTTTTTCTTTTGTATCCGCTACAGGAAAGAGAGGCAAGAAAGGCAGGGGATTTTAAACGACACGACTATTTGCAGAAATCGAGTGGTTAAAGGCAGAACTCGTCAATTGAAAAGCCTAAAGCTCATGAACCTTTTTTTCCCCGTTGAATTCGGAAACTATCCACCATTGTTTCAAAGTTTACAAATTTCTTAACCTTTAGTACACAGCAAAACATAGCCTGAAGTTACAGACGATTTATTCTATTGGATAAGATCAGAGTAAGACTCGTAGCCTCCTTTTACTGCATTTCTTGGTGGAGAATTGCATTGAATTGGTAATGTGCTACTGATGGTGATGCTTCACTAATGGTGATGTGTTACTTATGGTAATGTATTACTACAGGTGGAATGACACTTTACCCACGATATCTTAGCTTTTCTTTGAACGTAAACTCTCGCTGGAAATTTTTCTCCGCTGCAAGAAGCTAGGTGAATAGCGATCAGCAAAACAATTAAAACTAACCATTACCTAAGTAAGGCAACGTCACTGAGTTTGTACACCTATTAAGAAGCATATCTGTTTTTCCAATTCTCTCCTAAGGCAAACTCTATTTTGGAATATGTAACGAAAACCTGCTCCTCTTATTTTAACGAACAGAGTCCTTGTGAAAGCTTCCCTTGTGAAAATGGCGGAACCTGCCGGCCGCTTTACGAAACGGACGACTACATTTGCATCTGTAGAGGATTGTGGGTTGGTAAAAACTGTGAAATGAGTGAGTGCTACTGTATTTCGCTACATTTTTCTACTGTGCCTTTTCCTCCAAACAGCAAACGTCAGCTTTCATTAGCAGCGGCTTGCAGGCCATTTTGTCGCCTTACTCGAGTCTCTTTCGTCATCAATGTTCGCTCATTTCCGAAAACATTGTTCCATCGTGAATTGCCCATTTAGTCTGGACTTACTGGTACTGACGAAACCACGTCTGTTCAGACTCCGTGTCACTTTCTTTTTAGTCGGAGTTTTTCCTGAAACTAGTCGCCATCGTCTTAGTCAAACATAATCCTAAACAGTCATAACCAATCATTATAGAAGAAAAAAATGAATAACTATACTAGGGCATACTTTATTTCTTCAGCACCTCGGGCCAACTGTAAGGACCTATCTGACCAGAACTTGTAAGTAGCAATAGTTTCGTTTAAAAAAGCTTAAAGCTTACATTCTCAAAGTTCATTTCTGCATGTAGTCATTTTAGACGTTTTAAGAAGCGTTGGAACTCATGCTTCCTCATTTATTAGGTCTGAAGGCAACAAGGCCTACCCGCTAAAGGTAGGATCAAATGTATTGTCGGTCTACTGCCATATGACTGATGACCTTGGAGCATGTGGAAGTGGTGGATGGACGCTGGTCAGGAAGATTGACGGTAACAAGGTACTTTATATTATATATAGTAAGTCAAAACATTCTCACAGTTTGTTTGGTTCTCACCTGTGTTCTGTGTTCTATGTTCATTATTACAAACATTTTCAATCCGTCAGTTTTTTTTTTTTAAATGGCGGAAAGTTTTGAGAATTTAGAAAATGAGAAATGTAGAAAAAAGTGTACATGTTGTAGAGGTTGTGAACAGGTAGGAGAGGCAAGAAGAAAGAAAAACGCGTTTGTCAAGGTGAATTAATCAACATGACACGAGCGTGGGACAAAGAAAAATTCTGAGTCCCCGACAGGAATCGAACCCGTGACCTCCCAATCCACTGAGCTACGAGAACTCATGGAGAGCAAGGCCAGTTAACTGAGTTCATATATGACAGGTGTCCTACATACTGCTAGGATCAACGCTATCGAAGCCATCGTGAGTAGTGATAAGTTAATAAAGATGGTGAATTTTAAGCTCGGTAATGAAATGTGAAGGTGAATTAATCAATATGACACGAGCGTGAGACGGTCGTTGAAAATAGTTTGTACTGTAGGTTAAGCACTGAGCAGAGTCCCAGTCAATGCTGTGGTTTGTCAGTTGATGATGTACAGCAATGTGATTGTTGGCATCACCATTTCTCGTGGCTCGTTTGTGTTCAGTCAGTCTCGTGTAAAGTTACCTGCCAATCTCACCAAAGCTGGTACACTAACCTAGAACAAACGCCTCTTAACAGATGTCAACAACTACCGGCGCCTTACAAACGACTTATCCATGACAGAAACGAAACCGACAAACGGACTTCTAAAAGACCGACTTAACAATACACGGACCAAAAACCGACCTATTTGACTAACAATAGACGGATCGAAACCCACCAATGACTGATAACAAACTTTACACGAGTCTTTCAGCCAATACCATCATGGCTATACTGACCAATCACGTTCAACGGACCAGACTTATAACATCATCGACTGACAAACATCATTCACTTGACTCTGAAGATGACTTCCGCTCAGGTTGTCGAAACGTCAGTCACCAACAACAGTTCTTTTTAGAACTGCACTCACCCGGACGATCACACTATACGAACTACTGATACTCCTGGGTTCAAACCATTTACTGTGAAAAACACGTTTCTTTGAAGAAAATGACTCGGAAAGAAACTCGAGCAGTCTCGTCGAGCAAGACTCTGAAACGAAACACATCAATGACACACTCGGCTATCGCCTCGTGTGCCACTTTTTTGTCTTACCCGATACCACATTTTGACGCCATCTGTGATCTGTTACTGAACAGACGTACGGCAACATGGAATCTATATGTTAAATATTTCTATTCAGGGGTTACGGTTTTGCGAGTTCCATAATTTGGTAGATGACTTTAAACTAATGCGTGACGTTTACTCCCAACAAGATGAGCTTTTTGTCACCACATACTCGACTGATTTAATGCTGTCATTCACGAAAGTTGTAGCTATTAACACGACGGACACATGTTGTAACACATATTCAATTTCCCTAAAAAAAGAGACACGTTACCTTTACTAATTACCTTTAGATGGCGTTACATACGTTACTGCCTTGGTTTTTCCGGCCTTTAAGCGCTATAGAAATGGGGCCGTGTTCACAGGGGTACCAGCTTATAAACGCTAAAAGTCCTAGTACTCTACGTACTATGCCGAGTAACCAAAGGTCGTTCCATTCCATTATTTCTCAAGAATACCTTCCACTACCATGCTGACCTTTGGAGCAGCAAGAACGACTACAACCGTCCAGGAGGCAAGACTGGTTTTGACTCACAAGAAACCAAGTTACCGACCTACTGGAACACATCCTTTACAAAGATCTGTCTTGGTATGAAGATCGGTCACCAGATCAGCTTCATCGTGATCAATAAGCACGCCACCTCTTTGTACTCACTGACCGCTGACGGTCAATACCGTGCCACCTCAGTGGGCCGTAACACGTGGAAGACGCTGATTGGCTCACAGGCTTCCTTGCAGTACAACTGTAACAAGGAAGGGTTCAATGCTGTGGGTACTTCTAGTTCCCATTCGAAGGCAAGAATCGGTATCATTAGTAACAACGGAAACGACTGCATCAGCTGTGATTCCAGAATCGGGTTTGGTACAGGAGGACATCCTGATCACTCCAACACGTGTGGAAACGAGGCAGGACATGCATCAGATAATGGAGACAAAAAAATTAAAGCCACGGGTTACATATTGGTGCAGTGAAAGCTAGAACTGCCACTTATCTATACCAGTGTAGACATAATAGAAAGTAACGATCTTTGTCAGTGATAGAAGGTTCGCACGTCTGGCCTGTAGTATCATAATTATTGCTCATGTAGAAATAAGATGATAATAAACGCATTTATTATAGCACCATACCTCACTAATTGTCCGTGGCGCTTTACGATACCATAACTCTTAATTTATTTTGAAAGCTTCATTAGTTAATACACAGGCTAATAATAAAAAATTATAAATCAGGAGATTTCGTAAACAGATATGTCTTAAGCTTAGTTTTAACTACAGTAACTGACGATGATAGTCTGATGTCCAATGTTAACTTATTCCACAATTTTGAAGCAATGGAGTATGCCCTATCACCATAGGTTTTTCAATTAGCCACGGGCTCATCAAGCAAAGCTCAGTTTACTTGAGATACTTGGTTTACCAGATCTATATTAGAAAGGAATAATGGTGATTACCATCTTTCCCTTCTCTCATTCGTGGAGGAATGGGCCATCAATCCTCCTGCTCCAAGCAACTCGATCTTTGCCGCCCCTTCTGTAACCCTCCGTGTCTTCGTGATCCGAGATTTTCTCTCTCCTTGTTGATCGTTCTTCGCCACGTCTCTCTTGGCCTTCCTCTTCAGCGAATGAGATTTCGATAAGCATTTATCTCTCAGTTTTTTCTCTGTTTAGTTATCGCACCGTCCTCTATTCTTTCCTTTGCTCTCGTTATTCCCTTCCGGAATAGATTGATATGGAGGCATTGGTGGAAAAATATCACTGGCACGTGACTTGTGTGCCTTTTCAAACGAACCCCAACCCCTCTGTACCAAACTATTCAAAGCGTCTACTGTGTGATCACAGCTTATAACTCTCTGCAGTAAAGTTATTTCTCCATTTTACAAGATTAAAACCATTGTTATGTTTTCAAATCGTTCACTGAAAAATAAAAATAAATAAATAACTTTATTTAAGTATCGAATGTATTTAGCATTGTTGTGCTAATTGGGGCACTGTAAATAAACAACCAAATATTACAAATATTATTGTTCAAATAGCTTTGCAGAAATATATATTTATTTTCTCTGCCACTATTGCACAAGATTAAATATAGGGAATTTTAAAATGATGTCGAGAATTTAATTTCATTTTTTTTCCTCAAACTTTCATCTATCAATTTGGAAGATATTTGTTTACAAAAATTGTTTTTGTTATTTAAAGTTTTAAAGCGTTAAACAAAAGAATTCTCTGTTTCACCAGCCTCTAGTTCTCTGGTTGGCATATTAATTACAATAGGTGACGTCACTGACATTTTTGATGTACCTGTGAGAAAACAAAATAAACTCGAAGTGTCCGGCTTTTAACGGACCGAGTTTAATAACAGTTTTTCAAACTTTTTTTGAAGCGTTCGTTTATAGTCCGAATAAGAATATTTTAGTAACTGACGGTTAATCCCCTTTAAAGTGACCTTCTTTGATTAATTTTCTTAGCTTTCAATTCCTTATTATGATTTAAACTTAGTTTGTTTATTTTTGCTAGCTCCCACTTCAGTCAGATGAATTTTCTAGAATAACAATATATACTGTCAAGAGCTGAAGTAAAGGAAAAACAATTCCAGGCTCAGTCATTGAATATTAAATTATTTATTTCGAAACAGGTAATTGGAACGAAGAACGAAATCAAATTTCGATTAGTCAGTTTACAACCACGTTATAGCTTCATATTGACTACCAAAAGGTTTTTTAATTTCAGTTTTTACTGTAGAAAGCCAGCAAGCATAAACTCACGGGGAAACTTATCAAAATCAACTTTCGAAAGGCAGTTTTGCTGCATGTGTATGATTAAAACACAATTTCGGGGAGTCTCGCTACACATATCTCGATTACCATGGATGGATTTGTTCTGATGTCATTTAGTGCTTTGGTTTACTTTCTGTGCCATATTTTGGATCAATGCGGTTGTGACACCACTGGTAGCTTTTATCGTGATCCAAACAAAACGCTGACCTACGCGGTATTCAAAGATCATCCATTTCACGATCTTGATGATCCTAAAGTTGACGCGGCCATTGTTGGAACTGAGAGAAAATGCTTACTCAGATGTGTAAAAAATTATCGATGTTTCTCCGCCAACATTGCGGCATTTCCACGACCAGATGGAAACCTGTTGTGCGTGTTACTATCTGCAGACAAATACAGCGCATCAGAAAAGTTCAGAACCAACCACTCTTTCCATCACTACAGTATTGTGGTAAGTAGTACACTACCGTTTTTATTAACGTTCACTAGTAACAGTCTAGTTCGACACGGGCCAAAGAAAATCTAACCGTTGACCATGAGCGAAAGGTGATAGACCCTGCGTGCTGAATAACACGCACTCCAGCCCCGGCGTCTCATAAGCGATGTCCAATGGACTATGTAAACGTAATACAGACCCTCCGGTCGTGAGAACGAATTTTGAAGGTAGTTAAACTTGTACATTCCTGTGCATTATCCTTGAGTCCAAGTTCATTCCTTTTGTTAATTTCTACATGGTAAGCTATTTATAGCTATAAGCTGCATGAAAGTCATCATTATTGAACCTATGTCACTTGACAGACACCCTAAATTAACTGCAGTCCTTTGCAGCCGGGGGAGTTCATTATAATTTAATTATCAGTAAAGAAAATTGATGGGTGTGGGGCCTGTTTCAATTTATCTTTGCTTAAAGAATGAATCGCTTATGTATTAAGATATTACCTCCAATTAAATTGTGTGGAAATCAATCTCTGTAGCCTTTATTTACTAGCAAGAGATAAAGAGGGAGTTTACCAAAGGTATTTCGTTCTCGAAGAGTTTGCTTCTCAGTAGATTAGCAACGAAAACGTTCTTAATTCACTCTGCAATGGCAAGACGGTGATGAATAGCGACAAGTAGACCAATTTAAAATGATTACGTTGGGAAGTGGTATCTCATACTAATTAAAAACGATATCTATTTCCCAGATTTCTCCTCCAAGACGACATTTTTTTCAGGTAAATTTATTTTGACTTTCCATATTTTAATTTCCAGCTGTGAGAGTTTTCCTTGTCAGAATGGCGGAACCTGTGTGCCGCTGTACGAGACAGTAAGTACAGTTGCATCTGTAGACGATTCTGGATGAGCAAAAATTGCGGTGAACTGAATAATTTTCTGAGTAAGATTATATTTCACTACCATCTTCAAGTTATTTGTTCTCTCACTTTAACGTTGGCTTTCATAGGTAGCCCTTGTAGTTAATTCATTAAACCGCTTAGTTGTTCTGTTTCCCAGGGTTAAGTCAACAGTCGTTAGTGATGGGGTGGTCCACCTCTTAAGGCATCAGGTTCATAGCAACATGAAAGTTTGGGGGACAAATAATGCTCCTTTAGTGATATATTTTGATGGGTCGGACTTATGCAAATTAGATCACGGGACTTCAGCACAAAAAAGGGGGGGGAAAGCAAAAATAGAACCAGCAAAGGAACTGTTCTTGATTAATTTAGGATTATAAACGGTCTTTTTTTTATTACTTCCCAGTTCCCCGATAAAAGTTATTTGTCTTTCCAAATGCTTCTTTTATAATATGTTAACATTTCCAAGCACAAAACACAACGTACGTTTAAAGCAAAGGAAAGTGTATTCCCAGTTAACGTAAGATAGACTTGGGAGTTCACGTGACCTAATTTGCATAATTTTGACACTCCAATGTGAAAACAATTAACAATCTGTTGACCTGGAAAACTCTCATGCTGCTACAACTGAAACTCCGAAAGATAAACTAGCCTACCTTACCCTAGTTTTTGGCTCAATATATGGAGGGCCATAATTATGATTAATCTATTCAAGTTTGATCTCCATCGTCAGCTCAGATTGAATACATTCCTTGGTCTGGATTCAGGTAATTTCACGAGCATGCCTTCAAACTGATTGAAAACATACTTCCATGTATATCAATGCCAGTATTAAAACAATGGTCGAGGTTTACTCAAAGTTGCTATAAAAGTTACTGAAGCTAGAAAAGGGTTGTTATTACGAACTACTGGCGTATGCAAAAAGCATTAGGTTTTCATCTCAAATTGACATACCCGGACTGAGTTTTTTAATGTTTCCTGTCATGTCTTGAAAGCATCGCTAAAATAAAATGCAATTCTGATTTGCAATCATTTCATCTTAGTGTTTTAAGCTGCATTTCTTTTATGAGCGAAATCTTAGGTTTACGGCTTTTTGCCGTTTTAAATTGACCAGTGCAGCAGAATTACCGTGGTAGTTGTCCTTTAAAGGTTTAGTTTATTGTCTGACTTTGAACTTCTAAATTATTGTAGCTCAGCAAGAAGTTCTGTCTACTTCCGTTTGATATTTTACTGATCTTTTTGCCTTATTAGCAATACCAAGATATTAATTTACGCATACCAAGGCCTATGTTCTCTTCTTCAGAACCTGAGACAAGCTGCAAGGAACTGTATGACATGAACTTGTACGTAACTTTAACTTTATTTAAAATAGTTATGATGAGAAACCGGATTGAGTAATAACTAATTATCATCTATTAATCGATTCGTACACGTTGCATTTATGAACTTGCCCTCAGCTCCCGTATTCAAGTTTCATATTCCTTATTCAGGGCTGAAGGTAACAAATTCTACCCGCTGAAGTTGGGATCTGATGTACTTCCGGTCTACTGTCACATGACCTATGACCTTGGAGCATGCGGTAGTGGAGGATGGACACTGGCCATGAAGATGGATGGTCATAAGGTATGCAACAACATAAGATGGCTTTATACAAGGGCTTGGCCAAAACTCAGCCAAAAATTAGCTAAAATTCATCCTTGTATTGTCTACCTCCACGCTGCGTGAAGTCTTGGGGCATGTCAGTGTAGGGAATCGCCTGCATAGGAGTAGCCACAATAACACATACTTTTAGCATACGTCAGTAAGAAAAGAACGCTTTGTAATAATTTACTAATCATGCTACAATCGGCGACATAATTAGTTGACACATTGTCTTGCTATAGTACTTTTAGTGCACCAAATAACGCCACTCTTTTTATAGCGCAATAAACTGTGCAAAAAACCCCGCTCCCCCATTCAATGTTGCTTGTTTGTAGCTCAAGATCACAGCAATTGCCACACAACATTGTTTGGGGGGGGGGGGGGGGGAGGTTGAAAGGACAAGCTAGGAAGTCAAAAAAGGACCACAGTGGGTGAATGTGTCAACAATATTGTCACCGACTGTAGTTTCAGAGCACAGAGCCTTTACCCAACACCACCCACATTCCGTAGCGGTTTTCTCTCTTCTTCTTCCTATTCGAGTCCAGAGTTCATTTAGACCAAGGTTTCTTTTTTTTTTATTGCTTTGAGGCGAAATAGATATTTAGTCTCTATTCCCAAAACTGGTTATATCTTAAATACATGCTTGAAGGGTTCATTGACAACTCCCCCGTTTATTCACGGACGGTGATTTCCCAGAAAACGATTTAATTTTTTTTTTTTGCGCTCGCATGATCACACTCCAGTAACGCGTCGTTGCTACTAACAGACCTGCTTAGACTTTCAAATCAATTTTTCGCTGAGAGAATTGTCATGTTCATTCTTCATTGAATCAGCGAATATTTGGACAATGGCCAGTCAGTAGAATTTTGCGGGAGGGGAAACTTTTCTTCTTTTCAATTCCAGGGAGCGTTCCATTACAATTCTAATCTTTGGAGAGATAGAAATGTTTATAGCCTTGAAGGAGGCAAGACTGGGTTTGACTTACAAGAGACCAAGTTACCGACATACTGGAACACATCCTTCTCCAAGATCTGTCTTGGAATGAAGATCGGCCAACAAATCAGTTTCATTGAAATCGACAAGCAGGCCAACTCGCTGTACTCACTGATCGCTGACGGCAATACCGCAACACCTCACTGGGTCGTGAGGAGTGGAAGACGCTGATTGGTTCACAGGCCTCTTTGCAGCTCAACTGTAATAAAGAAGGGTTCAACGCTATAGGTACTTCAAGTTCATATTCTAAAGCAAGGATCGGTTTCCTCGGGAACGAAAACTATGACTGCAGCAGCTGTGACTCGAGAATTGGGTTTGGCACCGGGGGACACTTTGACAACTCCAATACGTGCGGAAACCAAGCAACGCACGCTCCAGATAATGGAAACAAACACATCAAAGCCATGGGCTACATCTTAGTACATTGAAGAGACGAATAAGAAACTTTCAAGAGTCACAAAGGCATTGAAATTTTAACTGATAGCCAAGAAATTGCAGAAATTTCTCGACCTCGTGATATTTGAAAATTCTTTCAAATTGCATGAGCCTTTAGGCTCAAATAGCACTCGTAGTTTAAATCCTTAATTGTACTGGCATTCACAATTAAGAAGTAGTATGCGTGCAGCGAGCAACTATCGAGTTATAATACGCACGCGGGAGGTTGCTAAGCACGAAAGACGCGTAAGAGTCGCACGAGGCGATAGCCGAGTGCGACTCTATCTTCTTGAGTGCTTAGCAAACCTCCAAGTGCATATATAACTCGATAGTTGCACGCTGCACGTTTACCATTTCTTTTATAACATTGAGACTTTTGAGATTAGTATATATTGAATATCGTCCGGCTTACACGAAGTCAAAAGCGCGATAAACAGCGCGAAAATGTTCATTCAAAACGACAAAGCGACACATCAAAATTTTTTCTTGAATCGCGCCGAGTTTATAGTTTGCATTTTTTCGATCTCGGGCCAACAAACAACTTCAAACTGCTCGTTAACCTAAATATCAACCTGACAACAAACGAAAATTGCATTCGGTAAAATTGTTTCTCAAAAGTTAGTCAAACTTAAATTTGGATAAGTTTTCCCAAGAATTGAAAGCCAACTGCATATGGTTGAAGCTTTTGGTTGCTGAGCTCTCTGTCCTTCACGGCCTCTTCGGCAAAAGAAAAGAACAACATGGAACTAGACATTTCTTAAAAGCGAGAGTGGAGAAGACAGCGAACAAACACCCCTGGCTTTGAGCTGTTTGAGATGTTCTTATCCAATAGCAGGTTTGTGGGTTTCGTTTTCCTTTCCATTTCGTTTTAAATTGATGAGTTGCGCGTCTAAGGCTGAACTTGAACACATGAATGGCTTTCTTTCTTTCGTTATTTGGTAAAATAGCTTAAATGAACAGAAGATTGAGACCTTTAAAGGAAATTGTCAGAAATGTAAGTTTATATTTGTGCACGATGCAGTCGCTCCTTCGAGCGGCTCTTTCTTCAATTTCAAGAGTTCAATTCACGACCAAGCGAGTCGAGCGATCGAGCAAAACTGAAACCAGGGAACTTAAGTTAAATCATTCATCGCAGGCTACCAGTATTTGATAAAACTTCCGTTATTAAAGCTCAGAAAAACTAGTATCTTTAAGGTTTTTGGAACAGAAGGATTTCGTATGCAAGACTTATAACAGAAATTTGTTAAAGTTTTGCTCGCCGAAAGCATTTAAATGGTTTTCGACGCCAGAAAAGTTTTACAATGAAAGCTTGTGCTGAATTTTATTGTCGCCAAATCGCTGAAAAATTCTGTGTAAAATTGCCGCTATGCATTACTAACCTCGAAAAGTTGATACAGACCAGTTGGTTGTTTTTTGGTCCTTCTCCGAGTGCCGAGTGCCTTAATTTGTTCAACCAGCCGATTCAACTCCTGTTCACTTAAATTTGCATATTTCTTAGGTGGAGGCCAGGCAAAAAACTTAAGCTCGAAATTTGGTAGTTCACAGGAATAATCTTCCCCATCTCCGGAAGAATTATTAGATTTTTCCATATTTTAGGAGGAGAAAAATAGGAATTATGCTTTACTAAGTGTCAACATCGATGAGCAACATTGCCGAGAAAAAGTACAAATAAACAAACTGACGTGAGCGTGCAACCCACGGGCAAATGATTCGAGTGTATTAGCCAATCAGAAAGCGCGCTTCGCTAAGGCTATGTTATAAAAATGCCTATACTTATTCTCCTACTTCTTCCATAACTAGTGTATGATGCGAGGACAAGCAACGCATCAATTTTATTTTTGTTTACAACCAGCGTCGAGAGCAGCTGAAGAGCGACAGCGACAGCGGCCGCTACCCATGCTTTTTCAGCCTTTGTAACCTGGTTTGATGGGATCGAAAATTCCTTTTTCCCAATATATAGATATATATATATATATATATATGGCATCCTCGTCTCGGAGAGGCGATGGTCAGTGCATCAGTGTCGACAGGCTCTTAAGTGACTCAAAAGCCCGATTCTTGAGTGGCAGTCTTTGTTGCAGCTGGTACAGATGTAGTTGGTGGCCTCACGAACTGATACTTGTCGTTCCTTTCTCGCCGCCCGCTTGATTGTCGCCTCGGCCCTGGCCTTCGTCTTGGCCCTGAGTGCCCCCTCTTTCAGACCGTGACGCCAGGCGGCGCGGTCTTGCGCGAGGACCTCCCAGGTATTGGGATTGAATTCAGCGAGTCGCAGGTCACGCTTGCAAACATCCTTAAAGCGAAGGAGAGGTCGGCCCACGCGTCGGGCGCCCTCCCACAGTTCCCCGTAGAGGACTTGCCTTGGCAAGCGATCGGTTTCCATACGGTGAACATGACCGAGCCACCGTAGGCGTCTTTGGATGAGTAGTGTAGGGATGCTCGGCATGTCGGCTCGTTGAAGAACATTGGTGTTGGAGACTCTGTCCTGCCATTTGATCTGAAGGAGACGCCGAAGGCAGCGGAGGTGGAACCCGTTGAGCCGTTTCTCTTGTCTGGCGTATGTGGGCCACGACTCGCTTCCGTAAAGGAGAGTGGAAAGGACACAAGATCGGTAGACTTGCAGCTTGGTCCTCTCACTCGAGGGCGAGGAGTTTTGGTGGGCAGCCGATCTTCTGAAGGATTTGGAAGAGCCCACTACGACTGACCAGGTCGAAGGCTTTTGTCAGGTCCACAAAAGCGAGGAACAATGGCTGCTGCTGCTCACGACACTTCTCCTGCAGCTGGCGGAGGGAGAAGATCATATCTACTGTGGATCTGCCGGCTCTGAAGCCACACTGGGACTCTGGATAAACTCGCGAAGCAAGACTCTGCGGGCGACCCAGTGCGACACGTGCAAAGACTTTGCCTACAATGCTGAGGAGTGAAATGCCGCGATAGTTATTACAATCGCTTCGGTCACCCTTGTTTTTGTAAAGGGTGACTATACTAGCATCTCTCATGTCTTGTGGGATGTGTCCTTTCTCCCAGCAATGGCAGAGGAGCTCGTGAAGCGGCTGGAGGATGGAAGGTTTGCCATGCTTTAGGACTTCTGCTGGTATGCTGTCCAACCCTGCGCCTTGCCACAGGCGAGGTTGTCAATGGCTTTGCTGAGCTCTTCTAGTGTGGGCATCTCATCTAGCTCCTCCATGGCTGGAAGTCCGGGCAAGGCATCAAGGGCAGCGTCTGTCACGATGTTCTGGGTCGAGTAGAGCTCGAGATAGTGCTCGACCCAACGCTGCAGCTGCTTGCTCTGGTCGGTGATGACTTCGCCAGACTTCGCTTTGAGCGGTGCTGTTTTGACGCTCGTGGGGCCGGTGGCCGTCTTGATCCCCTCGTACATCCCTTTGGCGTAGCCACAGTCGGCGGCTGTCTGGATCTTGGCGCACAGGTTCTGCCAGTACACGTTAGCACAGCGGCGGGCGGTCTGCTGGGCTTTGCTCTTAGCTAATCTGAGGGCGTCGCGTGTGCTATGGCAAGAGTTCTGCTTGTATGCCAGCAAGGCTATCCGTTTGGCTTCCGTGACTGGCTGCATTTTATCCCAATGCGCCTCGAACCAGTCAGCATTCTTACGCTCTTTTCTCCCGAAAGCGGACATGGCCGAGTCGTAAATAGCGTCGCGGAGGTGAGACCATTTGGTGTCCGTGTCTTCGGTTGTAGGCTGGTCAGCAAGCTTCTTCTGAAGGGTCTCGGCGAAGCTCTGAGCCTTGGCTGGTTCGGCAGTAGCGCAGGTGTTAATGCGAGGGCGACCCTTAGACATGGCATGATGGATCTTACGCGGCTTCAGCCTGATCTTGCTGCCAACGAGGGAGTGATCCGAGTCACAGTCTGCGCTGTGGTAGCTTCGCGTGTGAAGGACGCTGCTGAGGTCCGCTCTCCTGATGATGACGAGGTCTAGCTGGTGCCAGTGGCGGGACCGGGGGTGTCTCCAAGACACTTTGTGCAGCTCCTTGCACTTGAAGTAGCTGTTGGTGATGCAGAGGCCATGGTGGCAGCAGAGTTCCAACAGTCTCGGACCGTTCTCATTCAACTTGCCAACAACGAAGTGGCCGAGACAGGTGGGCCATGCTTGCCAGTCGGATCTAACGCGTGCGTTGAAGTCGCCTAGCAGGTATAGGCTTTCTGAGCGGGGGATTTGGGACACTGTCTCCTCCAGGGCCTCGTAAAACTGAACTTTGGCCTCTGGGCTGGACGTGAGGGTCGGGGCGAAAAAAGACAGGAAGTTGACAGAACCAGTGGATGTCTTCATGCGGAGGGCGAGGAATCTTTCACTGCCTCCTGTCGGTGTTTCTGTAGTGGGGAGAAGCGAGTTCCTTACAGCAAAACCTACACCATGCTGCCTCGGCTCGTCCTGGGACAAGCCTTGCCAAAAGAAGGTGTAGTCTGATTCTCTAAGAGAACCGCTATCGGCCAGCCGAGTCTCCTGGAGACAGGCAACGTCGATGTTAAGTCGTGTCAGCTCCTTGTTGATGATGGCGGTCTTGCGGGAGTCGTCCATCTGCTGAAGGTCAGCAGAGAGTCCGGGGCACATGGTGCGAACGCTCCAGCTTGCGATTCGAAGAGCTGGAGTCTTCGTTGTTGTTTTTCTTTTGTGACTGCCTGGTGCGAAGTTGTGACTCACTTGTCGGGGAGGTTCCCTAAGCTCTACGCACCCAGTAGAGCAGGCGAGCCATGGCGGGGCAGCACCTTACTGGCTCTGGGCTGCCCAGCTTGAGGCGGGCGGTAGCTGCCCAATGAAGCTACGAGGGCTTCTCCCACCGTCGGAAGAGACCCCTGGCGCTCCAACCTACGCCAATCGGTCGGAAGCTTAGAACCGGTAAACTGTCTCATCCCGTGTTGTACCGGAATCTTGCGAAACCGCTGAAGTGTCCTCTCCAGTTTGCGCTGAAGGCCTGGGCGGGATTATATGGAGACACTGGGCTGCCCACACGTCAGTGTCCCCCTCTCGGTTCCACTGGCTGTGTCCAAAGGAAAGGATGAACCAATACGATTTGGGGTCAGTTTCACTGCAGGAGCTGCCGGAAGGTAGTGCTGTGCATCCACCGTCCGCCTTAGGGTCTCCACTCCGGATTTATCTTCGAGGTTGACTCCTGAAGCCTTTCCTGTGATCAGGTATAGCCGCAAGGCAGCGGAGGTTTGGAATCAGGGTTTTCCCTCCCCTAGATGAGTTGCCTTCACCGCGGCTAAAGAGCCCCATCTACCCCGGCAACTGGTTTTAAGGCGCCAGTGACTCGCCTTCGCCCCTTCTCCTGTCAGTGGTGCCGGTTTCGCCGCGAGGAGGCCAGGAGTTGGAATTTGGCTGTCAGAGGCTCTTTGAGACGCACGCCGTGGGAAGCACTTCGAGAGGCTGTGGGGGCCCACTCCCACAGCCCGCTTCCCGGCTATAACAGCCTTACGAAACCAAATTTTTCTTTGGGTACTATTTTCCCAATAGTACCCAACCAATGGAATACGATAGGAAAAAAAAGGGGCTACTTATTATCTGAGCGAAGGAAAAGTGTTCGCATAATTAAAAGCTAAGAGTAGAGTGTTGTAATCTTTAAGATTCTTAATTAAAACTCCGCTCAAGATGATTGAGCAGGTGTCACCACTGTATGATGCGAGGACAAGCAACGCATCAATTTTATTTTTGTTTACAACCAGCGTCGAGAGCAGCTGAAGAGCGACAGCGACAGCGGCCGCTACCCATGCTTTTTCAGCCTTTGTAACCTGGTTTGATGGGATCGAAACTTCCTTTTTCCCAATAGAACCCAACCAATGGAATACGATAGGAAAAAAAGGGGCTACTTATTATCTGAGCGAAGGAAAAGTGTTCGCATAATTAAAAGCTAAGAGTAGAGTGTTGTAATCTTTAAGGTTCTTAATTAAAACTCCGCTCAAGATGATTGAGCAGATGTCACCACTGATATTTTATCCAACATTTTCTCTGATGTTTAGTTAACGCATTCTATTTGTATTGAATAACTGATTATGATGGCCACTAGAATCACGTTCACTATCTAAAAAATATTCAGAGCATGCAAAACCAACTGGTCTGTTTATAACGCAATTTTAAAATCTGAAAACGAAAGTTATTTATTCCTTTCTTTTCCTGCATAGCTTGAAGGTCAAATGCAACCAGTCAACACCCACAAGGAAGTCTCTTACCTATCTAGGAGTGGTGAATTCTAAATACACGAGACTGGGAGAAGGCGAAACTAGCGTTTTTCTTTGAGAGCCAGAGGAGCCAGCCCGACACGTCCAGATTGTAAGTCATAAACAAAAAAAAAATCGAGACTGCGAAACGCACACAAATGCAAAAAACGACACTGCGAGACCCCTGAAATTTGACGAAAATTTTGCGAGGCCCATGGTTTTTGAGGGACAATTCGCCACCCGTCTTTCTCTTAAGTGTCTAACATCTTTAATTAATTCCTCGCGTAATGGTTTATTTGATCACCCACAGTGTTTGGTTAGGATAATGGCTTCAAGCGTTCGCAAGACAATAATTCATCCACGCTCCAATATATTTTATTTTTTTCAGTACAGCAATCCTACTGTCAAGGCTTAAATGGCATCCCTCCGAAGACATTTTAGTCACCTCAGTCTTCTCTTTCATTATTTTATTTATTAAATGACATGAATAATTGATCATTTTCAGAGGTCGAACTGTCTATCAATTTGATCATTGCCCGAATATTGCTTTTCCCGCTTTATCGAAGAGTACAACAACTTGTCTTTTCAAAGTTCGCCTCGATGTTGTGGAATAAGTGACCCGTATCCGGCCTTTTAGACGCTTAGAAAAATGCAATGCTCTTCGCTGGTAGTATTACTTTCACTGGGCTTGTTTACTTTTCACAAAGACCTAGCATTTGCAGAGCAAGGTACGTGGAATGGTTGTGTTTTATGTTTATTTCCCAAAATAGTCTTTACATGGAACTAAAGGTTTTCCTGCTGCATAACCCATTGCACATCGCGACTGTTTTCCTAGTAATCCTAACTGGGCAATTTTGCGAGGCGTCCACAAATTCTAACCTCGCAAAAGCTGTTACTCGCTCGATGCGATTGGAGAAACGGATATTGAAGTTGATCGTTAATTATTCCTGCTTGCGAAGGAGCCGAACCAAAGGCTAGACGTAAATATAACGCCGGGACACTATCATGAGTATGGCTCCAAAAAGTTGAAATCCAAAAAGCTAAAAAATATCTAAGGAATCTTTTGAATGCAGAGGTTCAGAAGACGAAAGAAACAAAACATACTGCAGTTGTCGGATCACGATGATCGTTCTAGACGTCACTTGAAGTATATAACCAAAGCTGAATGCAAGGCTGGCACTATGGAAAGCGGCGTGGTTTGTCAAGGCTAGTACTTCGACTTACAACATATTTATTAATTCTCAAGGTCAAGGACTATGCTGAAAATTCTCTAACGGTTCCTTAATGGATAGGTTAATGAGGCTATAAAAGGGGTGCTATATGAGTTATTGCTGTAGAGTACTGTGATGTAAGATTGATAAAGCCTCAGGAAACATTTCCAAAGCTGTTTTTGAGTCCTGAAAAAAAGGAAATACATGTTTTAACAATTTGGTCTCCCCTCAACAATTCACCTAATGATTCCATTTTGATGCGCCAAGAGAATGTCTTGTACTAGCGAAGGTTCCTCGTTAATTTTAATGTTCAGTGCTGTTTAGACCAAAATCGTCCTGGTAACGTACCTTAAAAGTATGTGCTTCTGAAATCTACCTCTGTGGTATGTGTTTGATGAAGGCTTTATTTTTTAATGCAGGAAAAAGCGGAGATCATTTGATAAATTTCTCTCGCAATTGTTTTGTGCAACTGTTCTTCGTCTGTGTCAGTCATTTGCATACTCAGAGAAGTATTTGACGAGGCGGGAGGGACTGGAGAGGACCTCAAGCCCACACTTTTTATGCTGCCAATCATATTAAAATCCTCTATTCTGTTATTCTTGTTTCCTGGCAAAGGACAAAAGATATCCCAGGCACGGTGCCTTTCTTCCTCGAGGAAGACACAGTCAGAAGTATAGGGAAAAGAGCGAAAGGCATTTTCATCAAATGAAATTTAGCAGGGAAGGGAGTGAAGGGAGTTGGGGCGTCCCTGTTCCCACTTGGTAAGTCTTTCCTTCTCCACCACTGGTCTTACCGCTCTGATACTCTGCTTCTTGTGCATCGAAAAAACCGTATAAGGCACAGTTAATACGCCATGACATCGAGCTTTGAAATCGCTTATGCTTTATTTCTTCAAGCTTCCGACATGGTTGTCGATATCGGTCTAAAAACATCTTTTGGGGATAAGATAATTGGTTTACTTCAGCATTTAAAATAGTTATATATCACACCTTAAGGTGGCTGGACGTAGTTTTTGATACCTGTGGTGCATTCACCTTTTTCTCTAAAACCCTTGATCCCTCGCTCGTCAAAAATGGCAGAAAGCCAGTTAACAACACAAACTTTGGTTTTTTGATGGTTAAGCTGACGTATGTGCCGTTGCCATGGCAACATGAATAAATATAAACAGGCCTTTAAAATC
Organism: Orbicella franksi; assembly: GCF_964199315.1. Classification (NCBI taxonomy): domain Eukaryota; kingdom Metazoa; phylum Cnidaria; class Anthozoa; order Scleractinia; family Merulinidae; genus Orbicella; species Orbicella franksi. Next base: position 5,717,958 of record NC_138148.1, on the reverse strand, counting down.
GGTTTTGTTTATTTGCAGAAAATCTAGTCATTAAATTTTCTTGATAATTTGCATGCAACAAGCTTGTAACGATTCTCACAAGTTAACACCATTTTGCTAATAATTTAACAGAGAGATCTTTAATTATCCCTTGTTGAAGGTTCACTGGAATATCTAAAATTTCCTTTGTTAAAGGTCAATTATTTCCAATACTCCAGTTATTTATTTCCTAAAGTATTTTCGTGCCAAATTTCGTGAAATTCTAATGAGTGGTTCTCGAGAAATAGGCGTATTTCCGAGAGTGCAATTTTCATTCAATCGCAATGTTTTGACTTACTACGCGTGCGATGCATTTAAGAGCTTCTGCCTGAGAAACTGGGGCAGACTTGGAAATGAAGGTCGGCCGATTTCGCTTAAAATTGGTACACAAAGTCATTCTGTGGAATTATGTAATATGCCAAAGTTTCAGGTTCAACGACCTCCTTTTAGCCGAGTTCTGGATTTCAGCCCCTCAGGGGTCCCCAGAGGCTGATTTTCAGTGTAATTTTGGCCACTTTTCAATCTCTCTTTTAGCGACGTAAAATTAATTTCAGGGAAAACCAAAACCATATTTGTAATGCCCTATTCTTAGGCTTATATGGGTAAAGACATTAGCTCACGGGAATTTTTTGTTACCCTGTGGCTGTTACCACAACTTGGTCCAATTTGAAGCATATCGGAAGCAACTGGAAATGGCCTGTTTTACAGACTGCATATTTTCCATGCCCATGATTTATATCGTGAAGTCTTAGTATCTCTACAAAGTTCAGCCCTTAGTTTAGTAATATCAAGGAAAAAGTACTAAGGTTGAGGCTTTTTTACGAAGACAAAACTTACGAGAAGATTACTAACCAGGCCACTTCCGGTTAAAGTTTCAACAAAGCGTGTCTGTAAATATCAGCCATTTAATTTTGATTAATACCTTTTTTCTTCTAAGTTATGAATTAGAGACTCTGAAGTTAATTGTAACCCAAAAGACTTGCTGTTAAACAGAAATTTTCATGTGATTTTTTTAGGACCGATCAGATTTTGGTCCGGCAACAGTTATGAATTTTGTGGAAGAAGCCTTGAAAATTACGGATAATGGTGTCGTTGAGAAAAAAATACATAAATATACCTAACAATCCATCTCTTGCTGGTTAATCACAATGCACCATTGCATCTTTTTTGCTCCAAACTACAATGTTAAGTTTATCTTTAGCATTTAACCCATTCAACGAAACAAGTCTGTGGCATCCAGTCATGAAGCGCCAACTAAATCAGGAAATAAGCCAAGCTTTGTGGTCCCATTTCGTATCAGAATTCACTTGTCTGGGACATCTTTTCTGAAGAAAAACAACTTATCAGTCACTCTAAATGCAATGACGTCTCTTGCAGCACTACTTGAAAATCGCTTTGAAACTGAAATAAATTTCAAATATAATTATAGTTAATTGTCTAACACAAAATGCAGTCTCATTATTCCAGTCTGTATGCAAAGTGCCTGGATAAATTCACTTGCTATAAACACTTACCTGGCTTCAGGTTTAGAGGCATGCCCCTTTCTTATAATCCCTTAAAAGTGAAGCAACATTGAAAACCTTAGCCCCATGAGTGCGTTGTTGCAAGTAATGAAAATTCAGGTTGGTTCATACCGTACGTGGCGAGGTCATGACATGCCAACTTATCTGTAGTTTGCTGGCTATGATTGAATTGGAAATTTGTTTTTTCTCATCTAGATTCATCTCCTTGATACTACAGAGAATGATTAGGTATAGAACTTGCATGAGAACCCGAAGAACGAATGGATATGTTACAGAGTATTTATTCATACCCAGTCCCCCAGTGGAAACTGCCTAGGTATTATAAATTGAGGACATCCAAGACGATCTGTTTTTCCTGCCAAGTCGCTGAATGTCTGACCAAATTACCAGAAAATTACTTATTGGCACACTTTCCCTTTCTCTATCAGGATTTTCCTTTTGTTGCTTTCTTAGTCAGCACAGATCCATAGTGGCAACCAGACTAAATTGGTGTCCTGCATATATCCAAAGACTACTGCTTATGGCACCCCTAGCTGTGGAATTGCCGGCTCTTAACTTCGATTTCCATAATAAGAAGCTATAATCCCCAGGACGACCAGTATGCTTGCTGTAGATGATATAGTAAGTCGTCACAAGGTCCAGTGCCTCATACCTGCTGGAGCTTAAATTCGTTATTGCTCTTCTTCCCTGGACAGGATGATAATCACCGGCTCCCATTTAAACATCTGGGTGGAGAGAGGCATTGGGACGAAAATTGCCTTTCCCAAGACGACATGGCCATGCCTTAGTACTCAGGAGCGCTCGGTCCGGAGTCCAGCCCGCTAGCCATTAGGCCACGACCATGCTACGCGCTAGGCAGTTGCCAATTTTGTATAGAATCCGAATGCGTTACTACGTTACATGTTTACGTCAGTCTGTCGTGAAAGGATAAAAATGCAACCGTGAAATAAATATACAGCCAGCATACGGACATATTGCCGACTGGACTGTTTATTTACAAGAAAAGAAACTATCTGCGATCAATGAATTAAACTTATAAATTTATTTAGTCTGTCAGTGAATTTGTTTTATTTGACTGTGCTTGAAAAGCAGGAGTGAAAGTCTGGCTATTACAATTTAATCTCCTGGAAAACTAAAAACACAAGTATACGATGTCCCTTTTGGAAAGATGACATATGCGGGGCATGAGATAATAAGCCATCAGAGCCTGGTGTGACTCTCCCAATAGTGACGTTAGATCGAGATGTTAACCACCTGCTGGTCAAATTAAAGTGGGCACTGGTGGTAATAAACCGGCCGCGTCTCACAGAGTTGACAACTTCCCTGAATGGAAATTAAAGTATGAATTAAAGGAGATTGCGTTTTGCCCACGTCACCACGGAAAATTCACCTGTTTGCCTGACCAAAGTGGGCCATGTCAACACCCTTTTCATCAAGGAGAAAAAAGAAATTGAAAAAACTGAAAAAGGTTACCGCTTACGTTTCAGATAGCATATTTCAGGCATTGTAATACCTACTGCAATAAGTATCCTAGGGTAGAGTGACTGCATGCATGTTCTTGACATAAATTTATTTTGCACGTTCTAAGATTGTTTTACACACGTTAATGTTTTTAATTCGTTCCACTGGTTCAAGGATCGTTGTTCCATCATCATCTGCATACACATTAGAAGAAAATATCTCTAAATAAAATTGTCTACCCACCCACCAGTCAATTGCAAATATTTTCGATGCCTAATCAAAAGCGTTTGGAGATGAATTAAGTAGTTTCACATGCCAAACATCCGTATTAAATCACAGCGGAGATGCTTCACGTGTCATGCTCAAACATTGTACTCTCCGGCCTAAAATAGGAAATAATCTGGCCCTCTATTGTATTACGAGGTTCTATCGTAAGGATGGTATTCGTATTTAGAATCGACACCAAAGAGAAGCAAAGACCAAAGCTTGAAGGAAAGCACCTCTGGGTGTGTCGCAATTAAGTCGCAAATTTCAGTACCAATAGTCACACAAGATATTTGGGATCTTCTGGCAGGGGAAAGAAGAAAAAAACTCACGGCTTAAAATTCTAATAATGGTGAATAGTCGGCTATGAAGGCATGTGACCTTAGAATGTCATAAATTCCAAAATATCCGTCATATTGAATCCACCAGTCTGGATTTCATGACTATTCCATGAAGTCAAAATATTGTTTTTGCCAATTATAACAACATTAAAAAGGAAGAGAGAAGATTGCCATGGAGAGAAAGCAGAGTTCCATGAATAACGCTTTTTTTTTTGGCACAGCTTTTCCCACCTAACTTATACACTCAGTAATACAACTTGTTTCAATATATTTTGATTACTTTTCTTGTTATCAACATTTAAACTCCCCCCCTCACCTTCCAGTACCCTGGGTACAGGGTACAAATGCTGTATAAAATTTAGTTCCAAATCCGTCAGTAGGAAAATCAATTTTTAGTTAATAGTTTGGAAATATATTTCCTTTAAATAATCTACTTTGGAATCACTGATTGTTTGTTAATTGTGCGGCTGGTGTCTAAAAGTCCCTCCTAATAAGGAATTAAGACTTTGACAGGAAGTGCGTAGCACGCAATTTCTCTTAAATTGTTTCGTTGTAAAAAAGCCTCAACCTTAGTATTTTTTTTCTTGATATTACTAAATTAAGGGCTGAGCTTTACAAGGATACTAAGATTTCAAGATATAAAACATGGGCATGGAAAATATCGGTCTGAAAAACAGGCCATTTCCAGTTGCTTTCGATAAGCTTCGAATAGGACCAAGCTGTGATAACAGCCAAAGGCTAACGAAAAATTCCCGTGAGCTAAGGTTTTCACCCAGAAACGCCTAAGGATAAGACATTACAAATATGGTTCTGGTTTTCCCTGAAGTGAATTTTACGTTGCTAAAAGAGAGATTGAAAAGTGGCCAAAATTACACTGAAAATCAGCCTCTGGGGACCCCTGAGGGGCTGATATCCAGAACCCAGGTAAAAAAGGGTCATTGGACCTAAAACTTTGGCATATTACATAAGTTCACATAACAACTTTGTGTGCCAATTTTAAGTGAAATCAGCTGAACTTCATTTCCAAGTTTGCCCTGGTCTCTCAGGCAGAAGCTCTTAACTGGGTTCTTTCGGTAACAAAAAAAAAGCTGAGAATTGCTGCGTTCTTTACCTTTTCTAACATATCTTTGTAATAAAAGACTAAAGCCATCAATACGCTGCGTTCAATTATAGGGAAAAATAGCACAGATACTGCGGATGTTGAGTAAATAAAATGATCGCTCTATTGACGGCATGTTTGCTTTTTGCAATCCTTGTGCGCGCGCTGAATTGCATCAGCAAAAGCGCGCGAAAACTGTGTTCGGCCACCTTAAAATGATTTCACGTTGTAGTATACAGGGGATTTGTAAACGGAACAATTGAAAGAGCAGACGTTTAAGTGTGGGCAACTCAGCGCACACATTCAACATGAAGTCGAAAGCACGTTGCGAATGTCAACCTACATTGCACACGTGACCTACATGGATATTAAGATATGATTGGTCATCGCAGCTTTACACACAACTTACGCAGTTGTGAAATTAAAGCCTGAAAAACTAACAAATCAGACCTGAACGGGATTCGAACCCATCCCTACATGGATAACACAAGTTGAATATTGACTGTTTCTGAACATTTTCGTTTTTGTAGTTGTAATTCCTATCTTGGTTTTTTTTTTTTTTTTTTTTTTTTTTTTTTTACACTTATTTCTGATATTAATTTCGTTTACAGGTTCCTGCCGACGCCTTAAATTCTCCTCACCAGTCGATGGCTTTGCACTTGAAGGTCACGTGATCAAAAATATCTCATTAAGCGTGGGAATGCGTAGCTCTTGCATAGGGCGATGTACGATGGAACGCCACTGTATGTCAATCAACATTGGTCCAACAATAAAAGACCGCGTCTTGTGCCAATTGAGTGATTCTGATCGCATCCTACACCCTGACGATCTCAGACTTAGAGAAGGGTTTACCTACAGAGGCACCGAGGTGAAAAATTTCAGATTCAGTCGAAAGAAGTGCCGTGCTATTCTTTCATTGCACAGTTGTTTGCTTGTTTCGTTTGTTTATCTCTTTTGATGTTGTTTGCTTGATTTTTGTTGTTGTTGTTCCTTTATTGTTTTGTGTGACTGTGAAATGGTTGGTTGCTTGTTTGATTTTGATTACCTGCCTGCTTGCGCTTGCTTCACTCAACATCATTGACGAATTGCACTGTTTTCCGTTATCAGAACGAGTGCTCCAGTAACCCATGCTTTCATAACGCGACCTGCCTGAATGGATTTTTAGACAAGAGATACAAATGTTTGTGTCCAATTGGTTATACGGGAGGAAACTGCGAAATAGGTAAAATCAAACATACTTAGCAATTCACTAAATTGTAGCAGGAGAAACACACGCTCGTGTTACTGGAACTTTCCAGATTTTGTCATGATAGAGGCAAAGATCGATTTAGCTAGGAGATGTTATGTAGTAATCGCAGTCAAACGCTGTTTCCACTTGGTATTGTTTGATTTAAACCCAATTTCACGAAAGGAAATGTTAAATTAAGACGAACCTTCATCCGGTATCCGAAAGGGTAATTTCCACATCTTCACAAGTGAGGCTAATGATGACCTCATTTTCCGCTTTTGCGGTTAGTTTGTGCGCAAACAGTCAGTGAAAATGACAAGATAGATTCGTCTTTATAACAAAAAGAAAATTACTTGGTGGCTAAAATTTATGCTTTTTTCGTGTGCATGTTAAAACAATTAATATTTTACCCACTCGCTTACCTCGTGCGTGAAATATTGTTTTTACCACTCGAAAACATGATAAATTCATGTCTTCGCGCCGCCGTGTAATATCCTCCATATATTAAAGTCAATGTTTTTATTTCTTAGAGTTAAACTGCAAGGAGCTCTACAACAAAAATTTGTAAGTGGCATTTGAATCGGAATTTAGGAGGAACAGTTTAAATAAAGTACTCTCTGTAATATGAATAAAATTGTCATTGGTATATGATAAAGAAAGTAGCGTACATAAATTGTTCATTTGTTTGTTTGTCTTTTTGTTTGTTTATGTTTTTAAATGCTCTGTGTTGCGAGACCTACTTTGAACGAGACCAATAGTTCGAGCGAATCGAACACACTTTTTATAATACCTCACAAAACTCGCTCAAATTCAGTGCCCCAAAAGGTGTTTGCTCCATGACGAAGGGAATATATTTCAAGAAGGTTTACAAGTGCCTCAATGTGCCTGAGAATAGCCCTTTTCAAAATGTATGTGAGGCAATTTCGGGAAGTTTGAGGTTTGAAGTTTGAAGTTGGAAGTTGGAGGTTGGAAGTTTGAAGCTTGAAGTTTGAAATATCCACATTAGATTGCATTGTAATGCAAATGAGAAAAGCTGACAATCAAAAGGGCTATTAGCTTTCGAATAATTTCAAACCCACTGAATTTAATTTTAACTTAAACTTCATTTAGGTTCACCAAGGTGTGCCTTGTTTTTCAGGAGTGAAGGTAATAAAGCTTACCCGCTGAAGGTAGGATCAGTTGCAATCCCTATCTACTGTCACGTGAATGATGACCTCGGAGCTTGTGAAGGTGGTGGATGGACGCTGGTCATGAAGATTGACGGTGACAAGGTATAACAGTTTAATTTGTCTTCACACTATGAGTGGTTAATGTAGCAGGCTAACGCTTAGGCGGTTTGACACTGATTCAATCGCTGGCCAGGGTCACTTTGTTGTGTTCTTGGGCAACACATCCCGGGAGGACTTTCATATGAAAAGGTCGGGGATGCTCGTTGAATTAAACCCCTAAAAGAGACCAATCTGGGTGTGGCTCGGGCTTTATTTGACCCCTAAAAGATACCAACTAAAACAGAATAGGTTTGATTGTCAGTCACTGTTCAGGTAAGGAGCCCGCGCTACAAGACCAGACTCGAGAGATCGGCGGAAATCGACCCTAGAAACGGAAATAAGAAAAAATCGATTAATATTTGCTCGATTGCACCTTAAAAAATACTTTGGCAGCTAAAATAGTGGCGTTTTGTCATGAACACCCTAAGAGAGAACAAAATCCCTGGTTTATACCCCTGAGCAAGGCGACGAGCATCCCCAACCTTTTCAAATGGGAGTCCCCTTCGAGCAACATACCATAATCTCACAGAGCCATTGCTTCGTTGCTTTTCGCTTGCCTAAAAAGCTATCATTCTTCGACGCCTCTTTATCTCGTGTAACTATCGTAGACATTTTCAGGAAGTTTTACAAAACACAATATGTCGACATACTGACGGCTGTCTCGACCCAAACAACAAAGATTTTGCTGGGCTTACGAAAGGGAACTGGTGTAAAGCTGTGAAATATTAACACAAGGCGTGGCAAACCTCAGTTTCCAGATTGTTGCTTAGCAGTTTAGTATCAAAAAGAATTCTGTAATATTTGTAAAATACTTCTTTGTTTGCCGGCTTGATTCATTCACTCATTTATTCATTTACTAGTTCAGTGAATTTGAACTGTTTATCCTAAACCCTTCAATAAATTTACAGCCTAATCTCTTGCTGTATAGTTAACGATCACCTTTTATCGACATTTTTTCAAGACTACCTTCCACTATGATTCTACCCTTTGGAGCAACAAGACCGACTACAATCTTGCAGGAGGCATGACTGGGTTTGACTTTCAAGAGACCAAGTTACCGACCTACTGGAGCACACCCTTCTCCAAAATCTGTCTTGGCATGAAGATCGGCCACCAGATCAAGTTCATCGTTATCAACAAGACCGCCAATTCTCTCTACTCACTGATCGCTGACGGGCATTACCGCGCAACCTCACTGGGTCGTAACACGTGGAAGACGCTGATTGGCTCACAGGCTTCCTTGCAGTACAACTGTAACAAGGAAGGATTCAATGTTGTGGCTACTTCTAGTTCCCATTCGAAGGCAAGAATCGGTATCATTAGTAACAACGAAAATGGCTGCAGCAGCTGTGATTCCAGAATCGGATTTGGTACAGGAGGATATCCTGATGACTCAAGCACGTGTGGGAACGAGGCAAGACACAAACCAGATAATGGAGACAAAAAAATTAAAACCATGGGTTACATCTTGGTGCAGTGAAAGTTAGAAATGGCTCTAATCTGCACCAGTGTAGACATAATAGAAAGTAAAGATCTTTGTTAGTAATAGAAGGTTCCTACGTCTGGCCTGTCGTATTAAATAAGATGAGAATAAATATCTTATGCCAGATGAGAAAAGCTCAGTTTACTTTAATTACTTGGCTTGCCCGAGATCTAGATTAGAAAAGAATCACGGTCATCATCCATCTTTCCCTTCTCTCATTCGTGGAAGATGAGGCCATCAATCCGCGTTCTCTAAGGAATTCGGTCTTTGCCGCCACCTCTGCCACCCTCCATTTCTTGAATCCGAGTTTTACTCTCTCCTTGTTGATCGTTCTTCACCAAGTCTCTCTTGGCTGTCTTTTTCGGCCAGTGAGATTTCCATCGGCACTTATCGCTCAGATTTTTCTCTGTGAATGCTTCCAACCCGTGAGAAGCATAGACAACTATATGTGAGGAAAAAGGGTTTGCCATGAGGTACTCCAACAACAGGCCAGTGTCACTAACAGAATGCTAGTCTAGCTTGGTAAGAGGGGAGGGGTGACAACCCCACTCACCCACTTTACAGGGGCGCCGTCGACGCCCGCGACTGCAACGAGAACGTCACCAAACAAAAGGTTTACTGAGTGAAATGAGCAACGCAATGGTTCTGCACGTGCGTTTTGAATCTTTGTACATTTCTTTGCCGTCCTCTGCAAAACAACAACGTGAAACGTTAGAGAACGTGTACCGCAATGGCGAATTTTTCGTGTCTTCGTGTCTTTGTCCTTTTAAATTGAACTCTGTCATTGCATCTTTAGAATGAGCAAGTTTTTAGACCGATAGGCGTACTGACCTACAGTAGGTCTGTACTGAGAACAGACCTACACAGTTGCGACATTCGACGGTAAAATGCAAATGCTATTTTACAAGCCGTCGTCATTGCTAAAACTCCCTTTTCTCTCCAGGGGTTCAGGTCACGATCCCCTAAAAGAGGTCCTACTCCTCTTGAGGGCTGTAGATCACAATACCCTGCAAGAGTTCCTTACTCCTACTAGGGGCTGCGGTCACAATACCCAAAAAGAGGTCCTTACTCCTTTCCACGGCTGCAGATCTTAATACCCTGCATGAGGTCCTAAATCCTCCTCAGAGCTGCAGGTCACAATACCCTCAAAGGGGTCCTCAGTCAGGTAAGGGAGTTTAGACTCATGGTTATCATGGCAACCAATCCATTCTGTGAGTTTATGGGGCAAAGATTTACCCCTGAGTTCAGTTATGTAGTTAGTTCTTAAGAATAGGCATAGCTAATCAGTTCATTAAGGGTCTTTGATGCAGATTAACTGCTCAGGTCTAACTGTAAAATAACATATAACATAACATAACATAACATAAAATAAAAGGGCTGCAAACTGTAACAATTTATATACGATCACAGTGTCATTGTGAGATACTAGAGGAGTAAAACTATGTTGAAACAAAGGCCCAACCAACGATTCTTAAACAATTCACTTCGAGAAAATATCCGATAAAACAAGAATGGAACCGAAGCTTAACTCCTTACTACAAGCATGTATATAGTCCATGTGAGTAGACAGGGTTACTCCGTTCGATAAGTGTCTATGATGCAGATACGCTGCAATTCTGAATAGCGTTGGCTGCTAACTGCAACATCTTACATATATCATGCATCTCAATATATCTTACATCAATGTAGCTTGTATATAACATCTTATATCCAATACATCCCATATGCGACATCATGTATTAAAATGTCTAGTATGGAATACTCTGAGAGTATAGAAAGTAAAGTATATTAGAATTCATTGTTATTCCGTCAGATCGTTCACTGAATATCTCCAAGTATCCTGGCCCCTTCAGTCCTGTCTGAGTATCCAACTATACCTAGTTCTACTCCATGCGACGAAAGTAAACCCAGATCAAGCGAATCAATCAAGTCATTTCATGATTGCTTGACTAGTTTCGCGGAGTACTAAAAGCTATATCGTAAATTGGCGGGTAGTCTATTTGAGAAGATTTAGCGCGAGCTAATTAATTGTCGTTTTTTGCTGAGATCATAGAAACAGGTATAGTCTTGCGTAAACATTATGTCATTTCCTTCAACCAAAACTCCATGCCTCTATTTAGATAAAAAAATCACCCTTTCCAAAATTATCGGTTTTGTAAAATATTCATTAATCAATTAATAGTGACTTTCACGGTTATCTTTAAATACTACGTAATCGCGATTCATATTGTCTAGGGAACAAGCCTAATGCGTGCTAACCGCTTACCGATTTCAGCTCAGCTAACAACCCAGCAAATTCCTAAGACGGGATCTTGGTCCGTTTTTCGTTTTGTTTTGTTTTGTTTTGTTTTTTCCGTACTTCATTGTATGATGAAAAGCTCTTCTAAGTAAAGTTCAATAAAGAAGACCATTCCTACAGGATCTACGGAAGTTAATTGACAGACACCAATGCAAAGAATAGGGGAATATTTTATAACCATCTTTTTGTCCGTTATTGTTCGTCAAAGTTATTGCAAAATGAACTGGTATAGCTTGATATGTATACAATTTCTTCATTTTCATGTAATAAATAAAATTTGAATCAAATAAGTAAATTTGAATTCGAATGAATAGTTTGAACACTAGACTTTGAGCGGTCTCTATTTCCTCACAGGTTACAAAGCGAAAAGTGAAAACATTGAGTGATAACAGTTATTGCTGCGCGAAAATTGAGTGCGCCTTTTTTAGTCACATGATCTTTCTTTCCCCTTGATTTTTTTCGCACCTCAGTGTTGCTGTGTAATCTTTGACAGCATGGAGAACGTTGAAAAAATATAGGCAAGCCCGCAAGAAGGCACTCACGAAATTTCAACAAAGTCAGGTCTCTCGGTACTCGATTTGACCAACAGTGAATTAGATTGCTTTTCACGTTGTTCTTTTAGACCGCATTTGAAAAACGAAAAGAAATCAATTATTCTTCTGTACACAGTGTAAATTAATATTTTTCTTGTTGACTTTGCAACATAATTCCTTTAAACAGTTAAAACATGAATCCGTGGTAATTTCCCTACTCCAACGTCAATAACGCTGTTAAGTTTCGGCAGAAAATAAATAAAGCGGCGAAAAACTATATAAATGAAAAACAGTCTATTTCATCACACTGTTTGCTGCCCCTGATTAGCAGCTGTCGCTAACTACGTCCAATGTCTTGAACCTGTTTTCTCCCAATTTTTAGTGAATTTTTAGCCAAGATCTTAAGGAAATAATGCATTAACCCAACTACAATGTTGCTAAGCATGAACACAACGTCGAACTGTCTCAGTCCCGATAGCCTGAAAGCAGCATATATCGGAGGTACGTTGCTTACAACATTATCCTTATATTTATTGCTTCGCCTACTGGAAATTCTTTCGTCGGAATAATTGTCCATCCGACTTGGCAAGTCGAAATTATGCTAGAGTCGAACTAATTAATTTGAGTCGAACTTACTCGCGGCAAACTTCGCACCACTCATGCGCCCATTTCAAAATTAATAGGTTCAACGACTTAAGTGCGACTAAGATTCCACGTTTGACCCAGGCCTTAGGGTTCTAAAAGGTTCCTTAAAGGTTTGTGGACAAATCGCATGCGTTTTGAAGCTCTTTTCTTTTTATGTGTACACCGTCTCTTCAACCGTAGGCAGGAGGGAGGAGGTGACTCTATTGTTTTCCGGTATTGATTCGTGACCGACTCATCGCTACCAGTGTGACGGCAAATAGCAACGAGTGAGTGCCTCGAGTAGCTTATTCAGATTACGCCATTGAAGAAGGACAACAGAGGTTAAGAAAGACAAAAAAACAGGCCTAATATCGCTTTTGTTCGCTAACTAAGTGTAGGTGTGTACAGTTTGTTGTTGCTTTTTGTCTGTGTGCATTATTTGTTTCAGTTTTGTGCGCGCGTTATCGTGTATCCTTGTTGAATTTTGTTGCGGGTAAGTGGCGGGACCGCCATCTTGAAAACGGGATGAGAGAGGTCAACGTAAAACGTTCGCGTTTCCTCTCTTAAATGTCTTATCAATAGTCTTGTTAATAGGAGGTTTTATGCGTTGATAGTATACGTTTAATCTGCGTGTTTCTCTGTGTCGATTGAACCAGCCGTTCCTCTCATCAATCCGTTTGAGTGTTGAGATGTTGTTTATTTCTTGATTTCCACCAAAATTTCCCTGCGATGTGATCGGTTTTTGTATGTTTTGGAGAACTTTTGGTGGTATTTATCAGGCCTTTGAATTCAATTTTTTGTGTTTCAACTTCGTTTATCTTTTGTATTTTAATTGTGTCCGCTGTATGGTGATATTTGTTGGCTTTAATCGTACAGCAGCTAAATTTGTTGGCTTTCGTTGTGAAGGATTGTTGGCTTTTTTTTCCTGTCTCGATGCAACTGTTGACTTACTGCTTTCCACTGCAATTGTGGTGTTCAGTGTTGTGATTTTATACATACAACAAAGTTCAAATTAGAGTTCGCCCGAGTAAGCTGTTTTTGGTTTTCTTCTTGCCACTTACAATTATGGTGTAAAAATATATAGCATTTAGATATAATTACATTTATGGTAAAATCAATTTTGCTGTATGATTTATTTATCTTTTGTCATAACCTGATAGCTTAGCTTATTCCTGAACAATGCCACATCTTGAATGATGCTGTAGCCTGTTCCAGGTTCTCGGTCATGGGCACGATCGAAAAAAGTGGCGAGCAACAAGCGGGTTCTTGTAGAGAAAGAGACCGAGAGCTTGGGACAGGCTAATGATGCTGCAACTGTCCTGCATTGCCATGTTGTAATGGCACCTATTTCTTAAGCCGCCAAGAATTTCAAGGCTGCATTGTAGTCTTTTCATCCCTTTAAGTTCTCATTATATTCCAACTAAAAAACAACCCTCCACTAAATGTCACTAAATAGATATTGCAGCATAGCACTCAAAATAAATGACAGCAAATGCCAAGTGTTAGAGTGCAGAAATGTTGTAATGACAATCAGACATTTATTCTTGTTAAATTTTTTAATTTAAACAAATTTTATGCCCATTAGCTCTTTTCATTTATTCTGCGTTTATAATCATCTCCTGCGCTTCACAGGTCCACATCAGCCTATAGTTTCAATTATGACTATATGTGCCATTTTATCCATCAAATATTGTCGCTTGCATGTCTTTATCTAATTGCATCACTAAATGCTCCAGCTACAACTGTGAAATATTCTCCAGTGGAGTGGTATTCCCCTATTTTCAAATCTTCAAGCAGATTCTGCACATTGCCAAAAATATTTGAAGGATAATAAACACAATAGCTTCCATTTGACTTAAAAAATATGCTCGATATTCGTCCTTGGACATTATCTGTTCCTATCTTCTTGGAATGGATAATGTCCACAGAGTGGACACCGAATGAAGGCTACTTTTCATAGAACCTGCATTACGAAATAAAGGAATGATTGATTGCCTGAATCAATATTTCTCCCTTGGACTCCGGAAGTCCATAAGCTTCATTCTCCTCCAGTGTGCTTAGCAGCTATGCTCTCATTCTGACCATATATGGCCATACATGCCCTGCCTGATCCATTGTTAGTGGTTTTAATTGTGATTTGTGTAATAGCAGTCAGTGCTGAAAACCTTGATGTTAGCTCCAGAGAATTTCTCCTCTTTTGCTCTGTTTTGTGTTTTCATAGCTCGATGTTTAGTTATGCTTGTGTAAAAATGGTTGAATTTCACCACCCTAGCTTTTTCTTCAGTATGGTATTAAAGTCAATAAGGTTGGTGGCATCTATTCTAGTTGCTGATGTAACAGAAAAGTCACATTTTTTAACTTCACACCAATTAAGTGAAACTATCATAAATTTGGGATCTCAAATTAATTCCAAATTAAACTTGTCAACTGATTTATTCTGGCAATCAAGCTATGGTAAGCCTTTGTATGACTCTGTTCCTTTAAAGGAAATATCTTGGGCTGTCAATCAATGGGAGTTTAATAAAGAGGTGTGGAAAAGTGCTTAAGGGGGTAAAAAAATGAAGCAAGAACTTGTAAATTTGACAGCATGATTGAACATATGAAAAAAATATGTAGCTCACATATATATGTATTGACAGGTGATAAAGAAATTTTTAAAAATCTAAACTAAGGTGAGTTAAAAACTCCATGCCAGTTGATCATCCAGGGGTGGGGGAGCATTAACCTTCAAAGGGAAAATGTTCGTCAGAATCCCTAAGTGCTGCCCAGTGTGGCATTCTGGAAGGGAATTTGTGCATTACAGACCTGCCAACTCTCCTGGTTTTCCCGGGAGTCCCCAAGTCTTTCATCAAATCTCCCGGTCTCCCAGTTAGAGCACCAAATCTCCCGGGAACTATCTACCGTGGCTCTTTTTATATTTTTTTTATTAATTTCGTTATTTTCAAGATTTCAAAAAGGAAAATAAAACAAGAAGGAAATTTGTTGCTCCTATTTGAGCTGCTCTCGATCGAAAAACGTAAAACAGAACAATCAAATTGATATATATTTAACGAGTATCCTAACTGGTCAGAAATCAACCAATCAAATTGCACAATACATGGCGCAAAATTGGCAAGATTTCTAGCTGTCTCCAGGTTTTTGTACTCTGGGGGTTGGCATGTATAGCATTATGATATGTTCCTTCCAGTGACATTCCCTGCAAAAAAACCGAAGAGTCTTCAATAACCTGTTTTCAGTGCGACACAACTTTTCAGATGAACAAAAGGGGACTATTGGCTGATCATTACCTTGCAAATCGATAGATTCTGATGCGGCGTCGACAAAACCTGGATCGGATCGGACCGGATCACGGATCGGATCACGGACCGGATCACGGATCGGATCACGGATCGGATCACGGATCGGATCACGGAACCGGATCACGGATCGGATCACGGATCGGATCAAGGAAAAAAAATTCAAAATTCAAGATTCAAAATTCAAAATTTTGTTGAGCAAATTACACTAGAGTGACTACTGTGAGCAGAACGTTTTATTCAATTCAGGTGTGATATTCCTTTATTCTTTTATAATATTAAGCCAACTGGGAGCTGGTCACAGATGAATTTTTTTCAGGCTGTTGGGTTTTGATTACGATGATCAATCATGTCTTCATATCTTTCTCCGCAGTTCAGATAAATGGTATTTCGTATATTCGCTTACATCAAAGGTAAACTGTCATAAAACGCGTCATCATGGTAATAATAGGACGAACGTATGAATCGAAACACAAAAACTAAAAACACTAATAATATTAAAACACCTGATGATTTCAAACAATTTCCGTTTCTGAGACAAGTCTATACTTTTACAAGATGTGAGTTTGGAATACGATATTTCGTACTGGAATAATACGAAACAGACCATTTGTATTTCAAGGAAATACGGCTGTTTTACAAAACAAATGTAGGAATAACATCGATAGTGTGAACGATAGCACAACCCGAGAATAGACAACATTTTAAGAGTTACGTCACGATTTTTAAAGCCATTTTTAGGGTCGTAAAGAGTTGCCTTTATATTGAATAAAACCTTAAAATGATCGTGTTCTAGGATAGAAAGCACTTAAGAGGCAAGAACAAATCAAAACGGAATGAGGATCGTTAAGGATGGCAAAGATTAACGAGGACTGCAAATGACGAACTTGAAAAACTAGGCTAGTTTTTTCAAGATGCGCAAATCGTGACGTAGCTCCTTTAAAGCAAGTCATGTCCTTAAGCTTTCGTACGTAAGCTTTCTCATTAACTGTAACGCTAACTGTAACGCTCACATCTGACACGAAAAAGTAGCCGAGAATTAGCTCCTGATACTAACAACAATTTCAAAAACGAGAATGGGAGGTTCACGCAAGCTTCAAGCCAACTAACGTTCAAATATAACTACATCTGCCTGTTCATTACAATTTAAATTTCGTCGTAAATCAGGCGCTTCTGTGGCTTTTTAAATGACCTCTTGTCATTCTCTGTAATTAACATGTCATTGCGTCAAATTCGGGATTCTTATTTTTATTTAACATATTTTAGTTTTCCACTTTTATTTTTTATTTATTATTATCTTATAAACGATTTGATTTTTTTTTGCTTCAAAACGTTTTTTTTTTTCTGTGATCCGATCCGTGATCCGATCCGCGATCCGATCCGCGATCCGATCCGTGATCCGATCCGTGATCCGATCCGTGATCCGGTCCGTGATCCGATCCGTGATCCGGTCCGGTCCGGTCCGATCCAGATTTTGTCGACGCCGGATTCTGATGGGTCTATTGGATTAACAGCATTCATCAATTTTTAAAATACTGAATTCCAAACTAAAATCAGGGAAAAGCTAGTCACAATTAGGCCACCGACCAGGAACTAGGCTGAGTTTTTCATGTAACACAACTATGTATAATATTTGTTGCAGACCTAGCATATAAGAAAATTAAGGCTTCTCTTTTCTCAAATAAAACAAAATAAAATAGAACCGAATTATTAATCAAACCATAAATATTAACCAAATTACGGATATTGCTCTAAATGTAAACTGTAGTACGACAAAGGTGAAATAAGGCAGAAAACTTACCTAATCTGGCTATCTCAAACATGGCTGTTCTTTCCACACAGCCACTCTTTGCACTTTGAAGGGATTGATAAGACGAACCACGCGCATTGATGAACTGAAATTCCACATACAAGAAGCCAAGTATACCCTCTGTCGGACCTCCTATTCTTGTATCAAAAGGGCTGTGCTTCGCTATGGAGTGGCCCTCGAAAGGTCAATCAGCTAACTGTTTTGCTCGACAAATTGGCTTCAAAACAGAAAGTTCTCTATCAAATTATCTACCTGTTGAATATTTTGGCCAACAAAAAGTACCGACTAAAGATTCCTCAATGTCACATAAACCACATATCAACGAACCTAAGCAAATGGGGCAGAATATCGGAGCGAAATTCCGCATTTTTATCAACCTCTTGTACTTCACCCATTGGGCGCCATTTTGAATTTCATCCAAGCGAAACATGACGTCACACTGGCAGTGATGACTCAACCAATGTTTTGCTTAGAGACGCCCCCTCCCTCCTGACCGTAGGAAATGTAACTCTAAAGAAGTGATCCAAGAATGAGTTTTTGTTCAATTTGTTTGATCGCGGTCAAACTACGTGCGCAAAAAGCCAGCTTGAAAGAGAGATTTGCTGCGGGTACAATGTTTTTTACTCATTTTCTTGTCTTCCGCAGGAACATTAACAGCATAAATTCGAATGAAAAGCTCGCACAATATCTACAGACAAAACGGCACCATATATGGCCTAAAATCAACCCTTCGAAGCAAATGAGCAGGAAGTTAATCAATGAGATTTCTAACAAACTCGTCTCTTTTGACAAGCTACAATAAGGTAAATGATTATTAATGGTTTCTTTTCAGCCACGAATTTAAGTAAATGATAATAATATTGATTTTGCAACGAATGCACCCTTGACAACTGAATGAGAAACTTTCACATCATAAGACTACTTCTTGTTTACACCGATTCTTAACGAGTTCTTTGCCGTTTTGAATCAAAGCGTTTCTTATTGAATACGGAAGCGTGATTCTCCAAAACTATTAAAGCGATTTTCAATTGCCGAAAAAAACATCGCTTAAAAGGTCGCAAGTGGAAACGTTCTTACAAATTTGCAACCAAAACTTGACTTTTCAGTGCTGCATGTCACCGGATATGTTTTTTTGTTTTTGTTTTTGTTTTTGTTTGTTTTTTTGTTTTGTTTTGTTTTGTTTTGTTTGTTTGTTTGTTTGTTTGTTTGTTTGTTTGTTTTGGAGTTTTTATGTTGTTAAGGCAAGCAGCTATTGACTGTCCTGCCATAGCAATAGGGACAACTATTTTGCTGAGAAGAATCACTTTTTCGTGGCAGTACTTAGCTACTAGACGACGAACTACGAGTTAATACAGTGTATGCTGTCTTGCTCTCCGTCGATAATTTTTAGCTACTGTCAAAGCGCTGAAATAGAGAAGAATTGTGTCTTTTAAGGTGGCCGAACACAGTTTCAAATGCCTATGCCTAGTTCACCATTACTTTCAAACCATTTATGCTTTGGAGCCCGTTTTTTGCAAGAGTCAAGGTTAACCACAGAAGGGTTTATTCTCCCATGGCAACGGGGCTGGTTAAAAACCACCACGAATTGACATTAAATCCCTTCTCCCAACACTGTTTAATAAAATTTCGACATAGACGATTTTCGTAATTCGCCGTAAATCGTTTTCACTGCATATTCTGTATTATTAAAAATTCCCTGTGTCAAAATTCCGATTTTTTGTGATAGATCATTCACGTGGTTTCTGAACTATTTTTTTGCCCCGTTTCTTGAAATTCTAACGACTGGATCGTTAGAAATCGGCAACTTTCTGCAAAAGCAATCGGTCTCAATTTTTCGCGCAACTGCACATGCGCTGCATTTAACAGGGTTCTTTCGGTAACAAAGAAAAAGCTGAGAATTGCTGGGTTCTTTGCATCGTTAGCTTTTCTAACATATCTTTGTAATAAAAGACTAAAGTTATCAATACACTAAAGTTATCAATAATAGAAAAAAATAGCACATATAGTGCGGGTGTTGAGTAAATAAAATGATCGCGCTATTGACGGCATGTTTGTTTTTGCAAGCCTTGTGGCGCGCGTTGAATTGCATCAGCAAAAGCGCGCGCGAAAACTGTGTTCGGCCACCTTAAAGAGAGGAAGCCAAGACATGAGAACTCAAGTTCTCGTACCTAGTCCTCGCGCCTATGAGACACTGTCGTAGGGGAATGGAACTCGGCTGAGAGCAAAACCACGTCATGACTGGATATTAGTCTTCATTTGTGAATAACTGGAATCTGGGGCAACTGGACTGGACTCGTGGCAAACTAAGAACTTAAGAATATTAAAGATCCGTAACCAGTAACCTAAAAATGGAAAAAGCGTTCTCTTGAAAAATATAAATTAAAAAGTATGAGCTCTCGGCAGCTGTCTTCAACATATAAAATTGAGTCAGAATGTGAAACGAGAACTCTTTTGAATATCACAAACTCTTACAGGGAACCCCATTTCAAAGGTAATTTACTGTCTTCTATAGACGTAAATTAAACTGCCATCTCAAAACTACCGGCAGTTGTATAATTATCTTGTCCTATTTAGCCCTAAAACAGTGAAAATTACAAAATAAACAATAGAATAAATAAATAAATAAATAAAATTAAGCAAAGCGGTTCTTTAAGTTACGCTGTTACTATATGTAAGTAGCACCCACGCATAAAACATTTCTTACTTCTTTTGTGACAAGTTTAATTTCCTTCAGTATTGATTAATTAATTGCTTATTATGTCATCCTGAGCTATAGGAATACTTGCTTCTCAGGCCATAAACAAGATCCTCTTTAGCTAAAAATTTCTGTTTGTATTAAATACGTATTCTTTAAACCACGTATAACTAAGGTATTACCTTTCAACATCAACTCTAATCGACCACAGCAACAAAGACAAAAAATCAAATACATTTGGACCCGGATAATTCGAACTCGATTATTTCGAATTCCATATTATTTCGTGCTGAAACCAGGAGCTCATTACCCATGGCCTCCTACTAAAACCTACTCCCTTTGTTTTTTTCGTTTTTTGTTTTTTGTTTTTTTTTCAGTCTCTTACTATCGGCCAATTCCAACTCGGTTATTTCGAACTCTCCGCTATTTTCAACTGATTCCTGTTTCCCTTGGCCTAAAATCAACCCTGTTTATGTCGAACTCGATCCATTGTCATAGCTCAAAAGTAAATATTATCATGACGACATACCACTCTAGAACATAGCTGGAAAAACAAGATTGAAGCTTTTCGTTGTTTTCTCCTGTAATGAACTTCGTCCTCGTGGTTCTCTTCAGCTCTTGCTCAATTAAAAACAAAAAACGGTTGAACCTCGCCATCAATAAAATTAACTCACGAGGACGACTCAGGAGGCTGCGCCTCGTGAGTCCACAACATTTTGACCACTGTGATGACGCGTACTCGTTGTCGATAAGAGTACAGACCACGCTAAACCACATTCGATTTGTTTTTTACCGCAATATCAAAGATAACGAAAGAAATCTTTGTCAAGATTTGTTGGCAATTGAAAACTCGGACTTGAAAGTACACGCGCTACACTATGCAAATGAGCCACTTGTACGCGTCAGACCCGTTGAAACCTGAAACAGTTCAAATAGTAGTTTATCGAGGCAGTAAAGTACTCTCTGTTTTTACCTTTTACGTTCTGATGAAAGCAAAAGACAACACGCAAGCCAGTTTTGTATCAAACGCTAACTTTTAAATACTATTTAAACTGTTTCAGGTTTCAACGGGTTTGAACACACGGGGGGGGGGGGAGGGTTACTCCCTTATATGGGCTATATAGGTGTGTGCGGCCTCAAAGGGTAGGGTTTTTCATCCGTTTTGGTCATAAATAGGGTATCAATTTTGGCCATTTTGGTTATAAATAGGGTATGTTTTTGCTCAGACAACGAAACAGTGCTTTTGACTGCGAGAGAGACTGTCAGATCAGTTTCTCTAAATAAACTTCTGAGGGGAACTGGTGAAAACAGGAAAACTGCAGAGATCACCTGTAAATGTATGAGGAAATATGATAAAAAACTATAAATTGTACTTATTAAATATAATTTTCACATAATCAGGAAATATAAAATAAAAACAAATCAGCTGAAACACTGTGCATACTGAATGAGTTGAATATCATTGTTTATTGTATACACGAGTGTTTTACTTTTTTACTGGAAAAATACTCCACTCTTAAAATTCATAGGAAATTACATCCGGGGCCCATCCATATCTTCACTTTGACAGTTGTTTCCGCAAACAGTCAGTTTGAATCCTGCGCTGCGATTGGCTTCTTTAGCGGGCAAGATGGCGCTCCAGTCTTGCTCGCTCTGGAGGCAGCGTGGCCGAGTGGTTAGAGCGCCGGATTTGAAATCCGTAGGTCCCGGGTTCAAATCCCGTTCTGACCGCTAGCTGATGTTGTTCTCGGTAGCCCCGAGTTCAACTTCTCGGCTGCGCTTGTAAATAGCCAACTGGTCTGCCTCCCGCCAGTTGGGATTCTTAACCTAGTTATGTTTATTTGAATACTTATTTATCATTGTTTGTTTACATTGTTTGTTTACATTGGTATTTATTACCCGCTGTGTCCCGCAGGAAAATAATGCTCTGTTTCCATTTAATAAAACCTTAATTGACCAAACTTGTTCGGTCATCATGGCTGGATATTGGCCTCATTTTAATTCGTTTTCTGCGTGTTCACCAGGACCTTGACTCCGTCTCGGTCCATAAACACGCCAAAAAAAAAAACTTGGCCAATATCCAGCCATCTTGACCTCACACTTGGTCATGCAATAACCCATTTATAATGAAAGAGAAAATTACACAGTGGTTTGAAGATATGAATTTCATTTTGTCGCGTTAAAAAGCAGTAATTGTTTTGCTCACTCGTTGCACTCGTTCGTTAAATATTGCTTTCACCAGTCATATCTTCGCGCAGCAGTATAATATCCTCTATTTCTCTGTACCCCTAAATACATGTACAAAAAACATCTAGTTGGTACGTCAGTTTTGATTTCACTGGCTATCATTCTATTAAAGATATCTCACAAAATTAGTTATCTCACAGCTAGTTAGAATTATATCAGTGTTCTCAATGCTGTTCTTCCAGGATAATTAATACACCTTGACGTGGTTCGGTGCTGACGCCATAACTCAAATGTAGATCATACCGATAACAAGTTTTTACAAGAAAGTTTCCCAATTTTCGCAGAAAAAAAATTGCTGTTCAGTTTCGCCCTCTCCCGAGAGCATAATGTTACGTGACAGAGAGATGACGACAACTGGACTACCTTTAGCCAAAGATCGAAAGAATAGAAACAGGAGACTCAAGGCCAGAAGACATCTTATGTGTTTCTAGAATGAAAACAGGACGGTCCGCATTCTTGACATTCACCCCTGCAGTGAAAAACAAGGAATCTTTGGTGATATCCCGGGAGGATTATTGCCTTAAATTTACTACCGGGGTATGCCGCTAAGTCTCTGGACCTGTTGAAGACAAAAAGAGATGAATTTGGAACCCTGTTCCAGGAAACAATTGCAAAAATAGATCTCCTGCTCCAGACAATAAACAAAGAGAACAAAAAAATATGTACACTGTTCCACATTAGTATTGTCACGCGTTTGTTTTTTCTTTACCTACATCCAATTTTCACTTTACAATCTATTATATTTGAGTAAATACTATCATTATGACATCTGAGAAAAAAAATTTGCCTGGCATAACGTTGAACCTGTTTGTGTCATAACACTGGAACTGAAACATAATCTAAATTGAACAATAATCACATAAATGCGCTGAATGTAATTACAACTTATTTTCTATATACTGAATTAACCTGCGAGTCGTTTTACAGCTGACACCCGTTACCTTAATGGGCCTTCCGTTGATTGACATATCAAAATCATTTTAATTTCAGGGGCGTAACGTGCATTTTTCTTGAAATACGCACCGAAACGAAATATGATTGAGCCCCGAAGGCGCGAACCGCAAAAGGGGTTTGGGGCAGCATCCCTCCCACCCCAGAAAACTTTATAATGTTCGGTGGCACAGATATGCTATTTTGCACGTTTTGCAATCGTAGAAGTTTATAGACTTTTCACACTATTCTCATAATTATTCCTAGCCTAAAAAATCGGCAAGCGCGAAAAAATCGGCGACCAAAGCGAGTCGAGGGTGGGGCAGTGAAGCTGCCGGAGAGTGAAGCCGGAACTGAGCGTGGCCCAGAAGCTCGTACAGGTTCACTCCCCTAACTCTTTACTTTTATCGCCCTATAATCTAATCGGGAGAGTTAACGTTCGTTATAAACGGTTGTACACCTCCCTCTTATTTAGGCCTAATAAGGCAAGTTATGCGAAAGTAAAGAGCTTGTGAAATCAACTTGATTGCTATATAATAACCTTATTAAATGTTCACGATAATCATTACTGTTTTAGTTTTAGTTTACAAAAGCGTTTGCAACACTGTATGTATTTATGGTCAGGTAAATAAAGCTTGTTGCTGTTGTTGTTGTTCACAAGTTAACGTATATATCCACACACAATAAAGTTCTAAAAAAACAAATACGAAACAAAATAATCTCTAAACTATAAGAAAACTAAAACAGACAAATCCCTTACTAAAATTTAACATCTAACACACTAAGATATAAGTACTCCTTACTTTTCCGCAGTGTCACGGAGACATAGTATGTTTCAAAAGTAAATTAAACTACTGAATGCACATTCGAATGTACTCCACGCACGCGGGTGGAACTCCAACGAATTTGTTCACTAACGAACTAAGCCAAATCGATATGGGGCTTTAGAACCCGTAAACGTAAACAGTAAATGTATATACACCCTACATATACTAAATGTTGCGTTATATCTGACAATTTCAACTGTTCAGTCACTCGCGCGAGTATGCTCACTTCATCTTGATCTTGTTTCGCATTCAAGTTTCAGTCTCCACTCTCTTTTTTTCATCTGCTCCTCTAGCAATGAGTGATCGCATTTTAATGCGTTCTTGTCGATTTGCGTTTACACAGTTTCTGTTTGCGATGGTCTGCATGATCCCTGCGAGGTCAAATGATTGCAACATCTATCATTTAAATTTAATTCCCAGGCAGACTGCTGAGAGCAGTTTACTGGGCAGGCATGTGATGATGTGATGATCCTATGTGACCTTTCCTGAAGCCTTGCTTCGGTAACTTATCCGCCATTGCCGGGTAAGCTTTTGGACTCGAATCTATCGATTTAACAAAGTTACGTTTCTTTCGGGGCAAACCTTTGCCCAAATCAGTGATCAAACTAAAGTCAACTAATACTAAAGGGTATCCACAGTGTTCTTAATGATTTTGTCCAAATTCTATCGTGACGTCATCACCAATGAGTACGAACGGAGCCCAGCACTTAACGGCACAAAACTCCTCTGACTCTCGGAGACATTTCATAGCCCGGTTGAGAGCCACACTAGCACTATGCCCGCTAGCCAAATGTTCGTAGAAGCTTTTCATGAATTCCATAGTGGCCAAGTCAGCAATTGTCCAGAGCGACACCAGCACAGAACGAGCACCAGCACTCAGGAAAGCCCTGCCTAAACCGACCACACCCTCAGGTGTAATCCTCCCTTGAGCACTGTGAGAGCAACTGAGTACAACACGTCTGGCTCGCAGCTGCACAGCTTGTACATCTGACACTTTCAACAGGTAGTCTTTCTCCTTGGGGGCCCTGGATGTCCCTGCAATCTGATTTGGGGCCAACAGAATTTCGCCGGCTTTCATGTCACCGCGGGCTGCAATGTGTACCAAGGTAACTGAGCCTAGCTGTTTAAGCACCTCATCTTTAGTTGCTTCTTCTCCGTAAGAGTCTTGGTGTTGAGAATCTGGCCTATCATCTTTACTTCCTCCCTGGCCCCTGGCGAAGGGTTTAATCTGCGATGCTTTGGCCTGACTCTCTCCAAGCATGGATCTCCCACAAGAAGCACCCCATTCTTACTGTGGTAGTCCTCTGGACAACTTGTGATCAATTTTAAACCTGTAAGCGAGGAAAGAATGCGGATCCTGGTAGATTCACTAAGATATTTAGAGGCCTGATCCACACACGCAGCATAAGGCGCCAAGCACAATGGGCCATCCGGGACAATGATTAATTCATCACCTTTGAGAAGGTGTGCAATTGGGCCAATTACAGTATCGAACAATCTGATATGTGGTGATTCTTCACTGGGCGGTGCTTCACCTTCTCGGTCATCCAGTGAACGATTCTCGCATTTAACCTCAACACCAACACCAATTTCTTTGAAGGCATTTTCCATGAGCAAGGACACATCTTTAATGCTCTTTTTTTCAAAATGGACATCTCTACCCATGAGTAGCCATAGATTGACTGTGTTACCTTTCAGTGCGATAAAAACTGTTGGCGTGGGAATCTCACTCGATATGTCAGTCGTTGTTGCTTTAGATTCCAGCGACTCAGGCACTAGTGATTCAGAGCCATATTGATATTTCATCAGATCTTTCAAGGCCTGTGCTCGTCCTTGTTCAGCAACACGTAAAGCTTCCTCGGGCATTTCAAGACGTAGTAGAATACTCCACAGGGCAGTGTACGAATGCTGACATGCGTTACGAAAGCTAATTTTCCACGTATCCACGGACTGAAGACGACCTCTTACCCTATTGTAGACGTTTACACTGGATCGATAATAATTGAGGGCTTCATGTAAATCACCTGATAATTCGAAATCACGACCTACACAATAGCATGTGCGCCCTTCTTCGTTTGCCTGTCCTAGTTCCCTTGTAATGCTCAGATCTTGGTGGTGGTAATATATGGCCTGCTTGAAATCACCCAGACTCCGGTAGGAGTTGCCAAGATTACAATAAGCACGTCCTTCAGCATCTCTCTGTCCCAGTTCCCTTGCAATACTCAGAGATTGGTTGTGGAAATCTATTGCCCCTTGGAAATCTTCCAGACTATCGTAGGTGATGCCAAGATTACAATAAGCCCGTCCTTCAGCATCTCTCTGTCCCAGTTCTTTTGCAATAGGCAGACCTTGCTCGTGGTAATCTACTGCGTGGTAATCTACTGCCCCAGACTCTGGTAGGACTTGCCAAGATTGCAATAAGCATCTCCTTCAGCATCTCTCTGTCCCAGTGCTTTGGCAAAAAGCAGACCTTGCTTGTGGTAATCTATTGCCTGTTTCAAATCACCCAGACTGGTAGGACTTGCCAAGATTGCAATAAGCATCTCCTTTAGCATCTCTCTGTCCCAGTTCTTTGGCAAAACGCAGACCTTGCTTGTGGTAATCTATGGCCTGTTTGAAATCACCCAGACTATCGTGTGCGGTACCAAGATTACAATAAGCTCGTCCTTCAGCATCTCTCTGTCCCAGTTCTTTTGCGATACTCAGAGATCGGTCGTGGTAATCTACTGCCTGTTTGAAATCACCCAGACTCTGGTAGGCGTTGCCAAGATTGCCATAAGCATCTCCTTCGGCATCTCTCTGTCCTAGTTCTTTGCAATACTCAGAGATCGGACGTGGTAATCTATGGCCTGTTTGAAATCACCCAGACCCTGGTAGGCGTTGCCAAGATTGCAATAAGCACGTCCTTCAGCATCTCTCTGTCCCAGTTCTTTGCAATACTCAGAGATCGGACGTGGTAATCTACTGCCTGTTTGAAATCACCCAGACTCTGGTAGGCGTTGCCAAGATTGCCATAAGCATCTCCTTCGGCATCTCTCTGTCCTAGTTCTTTGCAATACTCAGAGATCGGACGTGGTAATCTATGGCCTGTTTGAAATCACCCAGACCCTGGTAGGCGTTGCCAAGATTGCAATAAGCATCTCCTTCGGCATCTCTCTGTCCTAGTTCTTTGCAATACTCAGAGATCGGACGTGGTAATCTATGGCCTGTTTGAAATCACCCAGACCCTGGTAGGCGTTGCCAAGATTGCAATAAGCACGTCCTTCAGCATCTCTCTGTCCCAGTTCTTTTGCAATACGCAGACCTTGCTTGTGGTAATCTATGGCCCCTTGAAAATCACCCAGACTATCATAGGTGATGCCAAGATTACAGTAAGTCCGTCCCTCAACATCTCTCTGTCCCAGGTCTTTTGAAATACTCAGAGATTGGTCGTGGTAATCTATTGCCGGTTTGAAATCACCCAGACTCTGGTAGGCGTTGCCAAGATTGCCATAAGCATCTCCTTCGGCATCCCTACGTCCTAGTTCTTTTGCAATGCTCAGAGATTGGTCGTGGTAATCTACGGCCTGTTTGAAATCACTCAATTCCTGGTAGGCGTTGCCAAGATTGCAATAAGCATCTCCTTCGGCATCTCTTCGTCCCAGTTCCTTTGCAATACTCAGATCTCGCTTGTGGTAATCTATGGCCCGTTTGAAATCACCCAGACTCTGGTAGGCGTTGCCAAGATTACAATAAGCACGTCCTTCAGCATCTCTCCGTCCTAGTTCTTTTGCAATGCTCAGAGATTGGTTGTGGTAATCTATGGCCTGTTTGAAATCACCCAGACTATCGTAGGCGTTGCCAAGATTGCAATAAGCACGTCTTTCAGCATTTCTCTGTCCCAGTTCCTTTGCAATACTCAGATCTTGCTTGTGGTAATCTATGGCCTGTTTGAAATCACCCAGACTCTGATAGGCGTTGCCAAGATTGCAATAAACACATCCTTCTCTGGCCTTATCGCCTGATTCTTTTGCAATTTCAAGATCTCGCAGATGGCTCTACATTTCTTTTTATCATTTTTATATACAGTTATTAATGTGAAGTCGCTTGCCTTCTTTGAGATACACCTAGAAAACACAAAATACGATAAGAAAATGTGGCAGATTAATTAGACCAAAGACTGTGATTAGATCTAAATGTGACTATCTGTTCCCCAGCCACTAAGGAATCGGCTGGAGAACAGATGTTGCGTGTTCCTGTATTTTAACAGTCAGTGAAAAAGAAGCCAGGAATATCCTCTCCATTTAATCAAGGCATATCTTTCTTGTAATCTCTTATTGTGCAGTTCCCTTTAATATTTGTTCATAAAGTCTTTTAATTTGTGGAAGTCGGGATTTGTATTTTGAATTTTGTCAATAATGAGCCGGCGGCGAAAATTCTAATCCTTCCGAGTTATTGAAGATGATGTTTCCAGCATTAGGCCTTCTTCAGAGCTTAGCCTAAAAAGCTGACGAAGGGCTAACGTTCAAAACGTTAGCTACACTAATTCACTCCGGCGGTCGATAGTTTACCTTTCATTAATAGCTGTTAAGTGTTTCACTCGCCCACCGCCGCATCCCTGCAGTTTTCATTACTAGTTAAGCGATGAAGTCGGAGTCGGAGTCGAAATCAGAGGCGCAGAGTGAAATCATACCAACTAAGTCGGAAGCAGAATAACTTTTCCTCTTATAACACCGTCGCCTATGATTCAATAAAAACTAGATTGTCAAACTCGGAAGCATTCTTAATTTTAAAGCCAGTTCGCCGTTTCCAACACTGCATGCCTACATTTTGCTCCTGCTAATTCAGCCGTTGCAAAAATAAAAACATAGCATTTTATATCAGACTCACAGTCAGTAACAATTACTTACAGTTGTATCCAGTAAACTCTACGAGCTGTAATTGTCCCTGCTAGATAAGGCCTCTTGAAGTAAGTGTGCGGTGGCCTAGCTAAAAACCCAAGGTGTAACTGAAATGTGGCTCCTGCAGTTGTCAAACTTTGCGATGGGGATAAATACTATTAGGCTTCTTCAGCCTTAATGGGTTTAAAAAACAGCAAGGGCTAAACATCAGAAGAACTTAGTATAAACCAAGGGAGTAAAATTAATATTCCAATCAGGAGATGAAGACAGAACATGTTGGCAGTCTTCAAACGTCTTCGTAAAACATTATATGGTAAAATCTATTCCGACTGCAACTCAGACTGAAAATACAAACTTTATTGAATTAGCAGAAAATGAAAGCTATTTACTTGCAGTGGGATGAAAACCAGGCTTTGAATTGAAACAAACCTTCAGACAAATAGCGAGTTTGTCAGGTGTAAAGCGGTAATTGTCACCTGATTGTATTTTCATTAGTGCGTCATCTAAACGGACAGTTTAAATTACTGGAAATCTTTAAATTCTTTTTCTCTTAAATGTCTTGTAGTCAGATGAGAGAAACTATTGCAATTGTTTTGGGATTAACACTTTTGTAATCGACTGGCTTCTAAAATTGGGTTTACATTTAAGACTATCTGAGATCAGTTTCTCTAAATACACTTTTGAGACGAACTGTATAAAACAGGAAAATTGTAAATGAAAACAAGTCACTCTCAGTCAACTGAAACACTGTGTATATCAAATGAGTTGAACATCGTTGTTTCTCTGTACCATACCGAATACAAAGATATCCAGTTCTCTAGATAAGTAAGCTACTTTTTTAGTTATCAAGCTGTCATTCTATCGATATCCGACAAAATTACTGAGTTATCATCACGGCTATTTAGAATTACTGCTGGAAATACTGCTATTCGTCCAAGATAACGTTTTCACGTTGTTCAATAGTGATGCTGTAACTCAAATGTCGATCAAACAGATGGCAAATGAGCCACTCCGAGATTACACGGGAACTGAGGGGAATTTCATAATTTTAACCAATCAATAAACTGACACCTTCACATGAAAGATCACGTTAAGATGCGTCATTTTACCAGTTTGATGCTTTTAGGGTGAACAGAGACCAAGTTATGGACATTGAAACATGGTTCAAAATCGTTGCACTAAAACCAGATAAACTTTGTGATAACTGTTAAAATACGTCATGTAACTACCATTTGAAAGAAGTTGTGAAAATCAATTTCTTTTTTCATTTATGAAAGTATCACAGAAATCATAAGAATGTTTAGAGTACAAGTTATTAACTTACAGACCTATTTACATGTCTTGCTTGCAGCAAAACAAAAGAAAAATTAATGCTGGGTATCAGTGCACCAACCCGATGAAAATTGCAACGATTGTAAAATAACATAACTAAAGGCATTAAGTTCAAAGCAGTAGATTATCAAGGTAAGAGAGTGAATCCCCCATGTAGGTCCTCTAACTAAGGTAATCCCTCTTAAGTTATTTTACTCATGGTACCCAGGTATTCCGAGGATGCAACTGGCGCGATGAGTGGACAGGCAAAGTGACTTTCTCGAAACTACCTGAGAGGAAATGGCGGGAACGTTATTTTATATGTTTTGATTTCGTTTCATAGCAGAGATGTTTTCTGCACTTTCAACCGTCTTTTTGTGCGGCCGGGCTTTCGTTTGTTTTGTGCTTGTTTGGCTGTTCATTATTTGGCTGTTTATTCGTTTTTAGAGAGTTCAATTAAGCAAACTTTAACGACAACGGCAACGAGTACAATGGCTGTGTAAGCGTGCGTTATAATTCTTTGTTCATTTCTTTACCGTTCACATTCTGCGTACATTCGAGAGAATTTTATGAATTTCTTTTTCGAATTTTGACGCTGTCTTTCATATTCTGTTTGGGATATTTCTCAGGGGGGGACAGTATAGACAAAATGAATGAATCTAAATTCTTGCGAGATTCGTAGGTTGAATATTAAGTGTTTTTCAATCGATGTTGCTTTTGGCGTTGTTGCCATTGCTGCTTAAACTGCTTTTGCTACTTGGGCAGCAAGCGTCTGCCTGCACTTTCGACCATCTGTTTGTTCAGTTGCCTAGCTTGTGTTTGAGCGTTTGTTTGCTTTGCAGCCGTTTGTTTACTCATTTCTCTGCCGTTCATTCAGTTTTTATTGTTTGTGCAGGGGATACCCGTCTTTTATTAAAACTCCTATGGTGCAAAATTCACAAAGTTTATATTCATTCACATTTAATGCGGCGTCGACAAAACCGGATCGGACCGGACCGGATCACGGATCGGATCACGGATCGGATAACGGACCGGATCACGGACCGGATCACGGACCAGATCACGGATCGGATCACGGATCGGATCACAGAAAAAAAAAAGTTTTAAAGAAAAAAAAATCCCCCCAAAAAATCAAATCGTTTATAAGATAATAATAAATAAAAAATAAAAGTGGAAGACTAAAATATGTTAAATGAAAATAAGAATCCCAAATTTGACGCAATAACATATTAATTACAGAGAGTGACAAGAGGTCATTTAAAAAGCCAAATAACCGCTTAATTTACGACGAATTTAAATTGTAATGAACAGGCAGATGTAGTTATATTTGAACGTTACTTGGCTCGAAGCTTGCGTGAACCTCCCATTCTCGTTTTTGAAATTGCTGTTCGTATCAGTAGCTAATTCTCGGCTACATTTTCGTGTCAGATGTGAGCGTTACAGTTGGCGTTACAGTTAATGAGAAAACTTACGTACGAAAACCTATGGTCATGGCTTGCTTTAAAGGAGCTACGTCACGATTTGCGCGTCCTGAAAAAACCAGCCTAGTTTTTCAAGTTCGTCATTTGCAGCCCTCGTTAATCTTTGCCATCCTCAACGATCCTCATTCCGTTTTGATTTGTTCTTGCCTCTTAAGTGTTTTCTATCCTAGAACAAGATCATTTTAAGGTTTTATTCTATTTAAAGGCAACTCTTTACGACCCTAAAAATGACTCTAAAAATCGTGACGTAACTCCTAAAATGTTGTTTATTCTTGGGTTGCGTCATCGTTCACACTATCGATGTCATTCCTATCATTTTTTGTAAAACAGCTATATTTCCTTGAAATACAAATGGTTTCTTTCGTTTTATTCCAGTGCGAAATATCGTATTCCAAACTCACATCTTGTAAAATATAGACTTGTCTCAAAAACGGAAATTGTTTGAAATCATCAGGTGTTTAATTTTCTTAGTGTTTTTAGCTTTTGTGTTTCGATTCATATGTTCGTCCTATTGTTAACATGCTGACTCGTTTTATGACAGTTTACCTTTGATGCAAGTGAATATACGAAATATTATTTATCTGAACTGCGGAGAAAGATATGAAGACATGATTGATCATCGCAATTATACACACAACTTAAGCAGTCGTGAAATTAAAGCCTGAAAAAAATTCAGGCCTGAACGGTACTCGAACCCATGACCTCTGCGATACCAGTGCAGTGCTCTACCAACTGAGCTATCAAGCCAACTGGGAGTTGGTCACATTGTGAGTTCGTCATATACCCGTAGATGGTGAAGAGTGCAAGTGAATATACGAAATATCACATAGTTGAACTGCGGAGAAAGATATGAAGACATGATTGATCATCGCAATCAAAAACCAACAGCCTCAAAAAAAGTTCATCTGTGACCAGCTCCCAGTTGGCTTGATATTATAAAAGAATGAAGGAATATCACACCTGAATTAAATAAAACGTTCTGCTCACAGTAGTCACACTAGTGTAATTTGCTCAACAAAATTTTGATTTTTGCATTTTTTTTTCCTTGATCCGATCCGTGATCCAGTCCGTGATCCGGTCCGTGATCTGATCCGTGATCCTGTCCGATCCTGGTTTTGTCGACGCCGCATTTAATGTTGTTATTATTATTCACGAATATATTTATTCACATTCAACAACTAAATTTATATTCAAGAAATATATTAATTTACATTTAACGACGTATTTCGTATTCACGAATATATTTACTCACATTCACGGGATGTATTCATTCACATTCAACGGTTTACATTCATTCACATTCACGATCGAAATATTTGTTCAACACGGTGCAATATTCATTCAACATTTTCTGCGCACCGCCTTCGCGCATCATTAGGTCCCAGCTCACGCTCTATAATTTCTGAACGCAATATGGCGCACGAAGGAAGCCTTATTATATGAAGGGGTAGAACAAAGACCAAAGACCCCAAACACAAATGTTACATTGGCAGGAACTTTCGATCTCCTACAAGAGTGCGAACGGGAATGGAACACCGCGGAAGTAGGATTGAGAGAGAACATCCAAATAAGGCTCAAGTGTAGCTCTCCAGCTATTACTACCTTTCGTCAGTATCATAGCGCAGTACTGAATGAAATACTGGGAAATATATGTCTTTTGCATGGAGAATGGATACGACACGACTCATCAAACTGCACAAACCTTGCAGTGTATTCTGTGACCAGCCCTGACGTCTTCCAAACTCGATATTCAATATCGGAGGTAGTTCTTGGGGAGCAGAGATGGCGCAGTGGTGACCCTCGCCTCTCACCAGTTTGACCCGGAGATGAGTTTGTTGTTGGTTCTCGCCTTGCTCCGAGGGTTTTTCTCCGGGTTCTCCGGTTTTCCTCGCCCCACAACAAAAACAGCATCTCCAAATTCCAATTCGACCAGGGTAGAGGATCTGAATGAAAACCCGCTCTTCCTCTCTAAATATTTTTATTTTTATTTTTATTTTTTTCTTCTTCAACAAAGATCGTTGGGTTTTACGTGGACAAAAAAAAGGTAAAATGCTTCTTGTTTCAAGGCGGACATTGAAACGGCGTATTGTGGAGTACGGGCTTCTCGATGATTTCGGATGAGCAACTAGACAATCCCGTGGAACGTTTCATGATGAGTGATCAATCAAGGGGATGGGAGAAGGAGAGTATTGGCCACGTTGACCCTGGAGACTCTAGAATCAGCTGGGCTGTCGCGAAACACCCTCACATCATCACCCCTATGATCACTTCGCACTCTTGATGGCCACTCAAACCTTTGCGTCGCTAAGGGGAACAAATCTAGGACAATGCTACAGTTCTGTTATTAGAAGAACATTTAAACAAAAAAGAAAAACAACAACAACGCTAGTATAGTTTTTTTGCATTGTTTTAGGAGTACCTTTTTAAAGATTAAGGATTAAAGGAAAATCATCAATACCCCCATGCATGACAGTAACCAGGCTATGGTGTCCGTCAATATGCCACAAGCTATTTGGAGCAGCCACAGAATACGCTCTCCTAAAAATTACGACAGCCCAGCGGATTCTAGAGTTTCCAGGGTTAACGCGGTCAATACTCTCACTGATTCCATCCCGTTGAACTCTGAGACCTGTAATGATCAAAGGTGTCCGGTCACCAAGGAATACCCGAACAAAGTCCCATGATCACTCATAAAACGTTGTACGAGATTATCTACTTGCTCATCCGAAATCATCGAGCAGTCTGTTATCTCCTCTAGCCCATGTAATGTTTATGTTCAGTTGTGTATGTTTGGGGTCTTTTGTCTTTGTTCTACCCCTTCATATAATAGGCCTTCCTTCGTTCAGAAATTATAGAGCGGGAGCTGGGACAATCTCGTTCCCAGAGTCTTCGTTCCCCTTGACCACCGGTCGGAAAACGAGAGCTCTGGGAGCAACCATTTCAGGCATGCGCCATAGATGCAGACTGTACAGTGAAACCGGATGGACAGAATCACCAGAATTCGGTTATTTCAAAATGGTTGCTCCTAGAGCTCTCGTTTTCCGACCGCCAGTCAAGCAGAACGAAGACTCTGGGAACGAGATTGGAGCTGGGACCTAATGATGCTCGAAGGCGGTGCGCAGAAAATGTTGAATGAATATTGCACCGTGTTGAACCAATATTTCGATCGTGAATGTGAACGAATATAAACCGTTGAATGTGAATGAATACATCCCGTGAATGTGAGTAAATATATTGGTGAATACGAAATACGTCGTTGAATGTGAATTAATATATTTCTTGAATATAAATTTAGTTTTTGAATTTTGAATAAATATATTCGTAAATAATAATAACAACATTAAATGTGAATGAATATAATCTTTGTGAATTTTGCACCATTTCGCCAACCATAGACATTCCCACAGCGTTAGAGATTTTCCTTTGCTTTGAAACGAAACGAAACGAAACATAATCAGATCCTCTACGAAAACATTTACGCAACGCGCGAGTAATATCCGCGGAAGAACTGGGTACAATGTCTAAAAATAACTTAAGAGGGATTACCTTAATTAGAGGACCTATATGGGGGATTCACTCTCTTACCTTGATCTCTTGGTTCAAAGTGATCTTCGTATCGCGGATTATATGTTTGCCTACAAGTATGTTGCAATACAGATGGTAGTCTATCGTATATCTATCATATAGGAAATAAACTGGTCTGGATTTTTTCTTTTCCTTCAATCCGCCTGATGTTCACTTTATAGCCAGTGAGCCGTTTAAAATTCTTTGCTGCCTAGCTTTTCTACTGTTAATTTCTTTTCAGCCATTGCAAAAACAAAAACACAGCATTTTTCATCAACCGAAATAATTTCTCTCAATCAGTACCAATTACTTATAGTTGTGTCCAGTAAACTTTACGTGCTGTTATTGTCCCTGCTAGATAAGGCCTCTTGAAGTCAGTGTGCGGTGGCCGGAAAACCCAAGGTGTGACTCAGTCACACGTGGCTCCCATAATTGTCAAAATGTGCGATGGGAATAAATTCCGTCAGGCTTCATCGGCTTTAGGGGTTCAAGAAGCAGCAAGGGCTAAACGTCAGAAGGACTTATTGTAAACCGAGGAGATAAAATCAATACTCCAATCAGAAGATGAAAACAGAATATGTTGGCAATCTTCCAGCGCCTTCATAAACTAAATTTTATGGTAATCTATTCCGACTGTAACTCAGACTAAAAATACAAACTTTACTGAATTGCCAGAAAGTAAGAGCTATTTACTTACAGTGGGATGCAAACCAGCCTTTGAACTGAAACAAACCTTCAGGCAAAATGCAAGTTTGTCAAGTTTGTCAAGTTTAAAACGGTATTTGTCACGCTATTGTATTTGCATTTACGTCATCCAAAAAGGCGGTTTAAATTCGAGAAAATCGAGAAAAACTTACTCTGCTAAATGTCTTGTAGTCAGATAAGGTTAGATAAGAGAAGCTATTGCAATTGTCTTGAGATTAACACTTTCTTTTGTAGTCGACTGGCGCAGACTGTCTCTCTAAATACACTTCTGAGAGGAATTGTATAAAACAGGAAAATTGTAAATGAAAACAAGTCACTCTCAAATGGCCAGTCAACTGAAACACTGTGCATATCAAATGAGTTGAAAATCGTTGTTCTCTGTGCCATACAAATACAGCGGATATAAGTAGGCAACGTTTTCTTAGTTATCAAGCTATCATTCTATCGATTCCTCACAAAATAACTGGATTATCATCACGGATATCTACAATTATATCAGTGAGCTTACTGCTATTAGTCCAAGATAACGTTTTCACCTTCTTCAATATATAGTGACACTGTGACTCAAATGTTGATCATACAGATGGCAAAATAGGCCACTCCGAGATTGCGCGGGGAGCTGGGGCGGGTTTCAAATTTTAATCAGTCGATAAACCGAAATATCTACATGAAAGATCACTTTGCGATGTTTCATGTAACCAAGTTTGATTCTTTAAGACTGAACAGGGACCAAGTTCTGGACCTTGAAACGTGGTTTAAAATATTTTCACTAAAACCATGTAAACTCTTAAATCTGTTATCAGTTTTGTAACAACTGTTAAAACACGTCATGTAAATACTATTTGAAAGAAGCTGAGGTGAAAATTAATTTGTTTTACAAAAGTTTATGAGAGTACCACAGAAATCATAAATAATTTAATGTTAATAGTAGAAGTCACTAACACACAGACCAATTTACATGTCTTGCTTACAGTAAAACAAAAGAAAAATTAATGCTGCGTATCAATGCACTAAGCCGATGAAAATTTCAACGATTGTAAAGTAACATAACTGAAGGCATAAAGTTCAAAGTGATCCTCGTATCGTAGTTTATATACAGATGGGAAATGTATCGTACTTATCATATAGGAAATAAACTGGTTTGAGCTTTTTCTTTTCGCTCCATCTACATGATGTTTACTTTAAAACCACTGAACCGTTTAAAATTCCTTGCCCCCTAGATTTTCCTACTGTTAATTTCTTTTCAGCCGTTACAAAAACAAAGACATAAAATGTTACATCAGACTCCGCTTTGCACTCAAACGTAATTAAACAGTAGGTTACACTATTTACCTAACAGTGGGGTGAAAACCAAGCCTTGACTTGAAACAAAGCTTCAGACCAATAGCAAGTTTGTCAAGTGTAAAGCCGCAATTGTCACGCGATTGTATTTGCATTTACGTCATCTAAAAAGGCGGTTAAAATTACTGAAAATCTTGGAATTGTTTTTCCGCTAAATTTCTTGTAGTCATATAAGAGATAAACAGTACAATCGCAATTATTTCGGAATAAGTACTTTGTTTTATAGTCGACTGGTTCTTAATATTGGCTTTGACTTTAAGACTATCATGCAGATCAGTTTCTCTAAACACCCTTCTCGGACGAACTGTATGAAAATGAAAACAAGTAGAACATGGGTTCCTGATACTAGTGGCTCGCTAATGGCATTCAACTGAAACACGGAACATATTAAATGGGCTGAATATCACTGTTTCTGTGGACCATACAAATACAAAGATGTCCAGTTCAGTCTCAGGATAAGCTACGTTTTCCTAGTTATCAAGCTATCATTCTATCGATATCCGACAAAATCACTGAGTCACCATCACGACTAGCTAGAATTATATCAGTTTGCTTCCTGCTATTTGTCCAAGATAACGTTTTCACATTGTTCAATAGTGACGCTGTAACTCAAATGTTGATCATACAGATCGCAAATAGGCCACTCTGCGACTGCGCGAGGAACTGGGGCGAGTTTTGATAACCAATCAATAAACTGACACCTTCACATAAAAGATCACGTTGAGATGTGTCATGTGACCAAGTTTGATGCTTTTAGGGTGAACAGAGACTAAGTTATAGACCTTGAAACATGGTTCAAAATCGTTTCACTAAAACTAGCTATGTGAACTTTGTGATACTATTTGAAAGTAGCTGAGAAAACAAATTTGTTTTTTTTTTTCGTCTATGAGAGTATCACAGAAATCATAAAAAATGTTAAGAGTACAAGTCACTGACACACAGACCTATTTACATGTCTTGCTTTCAGAAAAACAAAAGAAAAATTAATGCTGCGTCTCAATGCACTAAGCTGTTGAAAATTACGGCGATTGTGAAATAAGATAACTTATAAAGGGGTTAAGTTCAAAGCGATCTTCGTATTCCGGATTATATGTTTGGCTACAAGTATGTTGCAACAAAAATGGATAAACTATTTTACCTTTTTAATATAACAATTAAAGAAATAAGCTGGTTTGTATTTTCTCTTTTCATTCCATCTGCACGATGTTCACTTTAAAACCAGTGAGCCGTTTAAAATTCTTTGGCGCCTAGATTTTGCTACTGTTAATTTCTTTTCAGTCATTGCAAAAACAAACCATTGCATTTTACGTCAGACATCTATTACATCTCACAATCAGTAATAATTACTGACAGTTATTTCCAGTAAACTTTACAAGCTGTTATTGTCCCTGTTAGGTAAGGCCTCTTCAAGTCAGTGTGCGGTGGCCAGAAAACCCAAAGTGTAACTCAAACGTGGCTGATACAATTGTCAAAGTTTGCGATTGGAATGTCTACTGATAAGCTTAGTAAATCTTAATGGGTTCAAGAAGCAAAAAAGTCTAAACGAAGGAATGACTTATTATATTCCAATCAGGACATGAAGACAGAACATCTTGGGAATCTTCAGGCATCCTCATAAACAATTATGACTTCTTACTCCACTCAGGAAATGAAGACAGAACATAGAGGCAATTAATCCTCACGCGTCTTCATAAACTATTATGGTAATCTATTCCGACTGTTACTCAAAGAGTGAAAATACAAGCTTTAAAATGAGCAGAAGGTTAGAGCTATTTACTTACAGTGGGATGAAAACCAGGCTTTGAACTGAAACAAACTTCAGACTAATAGCAAGTTTGTCAAGCTTCCGCGCGATTGTATTTGCATATACGTCATCCAAACAGAGGGTTCATATTACTCAGAAATTCTTTGCTCAAAACTTACTAGAACCGACCAATGACTGCTGACAAACTTTACACGAGTCTTTCAGCCAATAGCGTCATGGTTAAACTGACCAATCACTTCAACCGACCAAACTTATGACATCATCGACTGACTAACACTATTCACTTGACTCTGAAGATGACTTCCGATCAGGTTGTCGAAATGTCAGTCACCAACAACGGTTCTTTTCAGAACTACCCTCACCCGGACGATCACACAAGACGATCTATTCTCTGCTCTGTTGGATCTTTTGTAGTCAGATAACAAATACGAGATAAATTTCGTGACAAACAGTTTGTTTTGTAGTCGATTGTAACTAGCGTTTAAAGACTATCAGATCAGTTTTTCTAAATGGTTAAAACTGGTTAAAACAGGAAAATTGCAGAGATCACTTGTAAATGTATCGTAAATATGATAATAAACTATAAATCCTACTTATTCAATAAGTAGTAAATATAATTTTTACTTAATCAGGAAAATATCAAATGAAAACAAGTCAACTGATGCACTGTGCATAGTGAATGAGTTGAATATCATTGTTTATTATATACATGAGTGTTTTACTCTTTTACTGGAAAATACATCACTCTTGAAATTCATAGGAAATTACATCTGGGACGCATCCATATCTTCACTTTGACGGTTGCTTGCACAAACAGTCAGTTTGGATCCTACGCTACGATTGGCTTCCTAAGCGGGCAAGATGGCGCTCAAGTCTTGCTCGCTCTGGATTACCCCCTGCGTCCAGTAGGAAAATAGTGCTCTTTTTCCATAAAATAAATCCTTTATTAACCAAGTTTGTTCGGTCAAGATGGTTGGATATTGGTCTCGGTCGTTTTTTTCGAGTTTATGGACCTCGATTCCGTCTCGGTCCATAAACATGCAAAAAAAGAACTGGGCCAATATCCAGCCATCTTGACCTCACGCTTGGTCATGCAATAACCAATGTATAATGAAAGAGAAAATTACACGGTGGCTTGAAGATATGTATTTTATTTTCTCGCGTTAAAAACAATAATTATTTTACTCGCTCGTTGCACTCGTTGGTTAAATATTGTTTTCACCAGTCATATCTTGGCGCCGCCGTACAATACCCTCTATTTCTCTGTACCCATGCAGCCAAATACAAAGAACATCTAGCTGGTTCGTTTTTGACGTGAAGCTAACATTCTCTTGATATCTTTAAAACTGTAGTTATCACACGGTCATTCGACAACTATATCATTGTTCTAATAACTAACACGTCTTGACGTGGATCGGTGGTGACGCCAAATGTACGTCAAACAGATAATAAACCTTTAGAAAAAAGTTTCCCCAATCTCGCAGAAAGAGAATTGCTCTTCAATTTCGATATCCCGGGAGGGTTATTGCCTAAAATTACCACCGGGGTATGTCGCCGAGTCTTTGAGACTCCAGTTGCAGACAAAAAGAGATGAATTGGGGACCCTCTTCCAGACAATAAGCGAAAAAGCCAAAAAATATGTACTCTGTTCCACATTAGAATTGCCACGCATTTGTTTATTCTTGCCTACATCCAATTTTTACCTTACAATCTATTATATTTGAGTAAATACCATTATTATGGCAACTGAGAAAGAACAATTTGCCTTGCATAACGACACGTTAAACCTGTTTATCTCATACCAGTCAGGGGCACCCAACGGATCGTTTCGGTAAATTATCTGTTCGGAAGGCTTTTAATCCCCTCTGATTTTCTTAAGAGAATTGTCATCTCGAACTTTCGTGATATGAGAAATTTAGTGTCTGTTGTTTTCGGATTGTTAAAAATGTCGTTTTGGGTACCGATAAAAGGTCAGCTTTCACTTCCGGATAGGCGATAAGACCTAAGGTTTTCGGGAAATGGACAAAACGCCCTAATAAATTCGAGAATACTCAAGTTCCCCTAGAATAACCGAACAGATAAAATTTTTGTAGCCCAACCTAAAATTAACCTACAGAGCCTTAAAAGTATTCCACATAGCCTAAAACAGCGTTTAAAAGCATTCGAGAGAAAACGGTCGTTGGGTGTCCCTGACCAGTGGTACTAAAACATAACCTAAATGGATTATATACTACTAGTGCTGAATGTATTTACAACTTATTTTCGCTATCGAAACCACCAGAAAACTTTATGTTCAGTGGCACGGAAATGCCTTTTGCCACGTTTTCCAGATGTAGAAGATGTAGACTTTTCCCACTATTCTCTAGAAAACGTTCCGCGACCACAGCGAGTCGAGGTGGGGCGAGTGAAGCGAGCCGAGCGTAGCTCATAAGCTCGTACTGGTTCACTCCCCAAACAGTTTTCTTTTTTCACCCTACGATCTAATCGGGAGACCTTGTTGTGAACCATTGTACACCTTACTCTCATTTAGGCGTAATAAGCAAGTTATGCAAAAGAAAAGAACCAGTGAAATTTGAATAGGATAGGTAATCACAAACCAAGGATTGAAACTATTAAATATTATCAAATTCCACGAGTTAACAGACTCTGCCCTATTTGTGGATCTAATCAAATTGAGGAATCTCTTTCTGATGTATTGTATTAAATAATCTATTCTAAAAGACGAATTGTTTAAAAATACAAAATATATCTTCCGACTTTTAAGCAATATTATCTCCATTAATAGCAATCAACGAACTTATGACTTCTACAAATCATTATGTTATTAATTTGAATTAGCGGAATTCATTTGATCTTGCTTTGATCTACGCAATGGGTTTCTTTAAATCAAACCGACGCAACTTGATTGCTTATACTAGCCTTATTATATATTCACGGTAAATATTATTGTCTTAGTTTTAGTTTAAAACAGCTTTTGCAACATTGTATGTATTTATGGTCACGCAATTAAAGCCAGTTGCGGTTGTGGTTGTTGTTCACAGACATAAAGTATAAATCCCGATTATTCTACAACGGGAACACACAATAAAGCTCCTAAAATACAAATGCAAAACAAAATAATCTCTAAGTAATAAGACAACTAAAAGAGATAAATCCCTTACTACAATTTAACATCTAACACGCGCTAATATAAGTACTCCTTACTTTTCCGCAATGTCACGGAGACATATAAGTATGTTTCAAAAGTAAACTAAACTAGTAAATGCGTATTCGAATGTAATCCACGCGTGCGGGTGGAAGTTCGACAAATATGTTTATTAAGAAACTAAACCTAATCGATATGGAGCTCTAGAATCCGGATATGAAAACAGTAAACGATATATACACCCTACATATACTAAATGTTGTGTTATATGTGACAGTATCAACTGATCAGTCACTCGCGTGGAAGCACTCTAGTCATCTTAGCTTGGCCTTGTTTTGCATTCGCGTTTCAGTCTCAACTCTTTCTTCCTCATGTGCTATTTTAGCACTGACTGACAAGTGGTCGTCTTGACTCGCGTTTACACAGTTTCTGTTTGCGATGGTCTGCGTCATCCCTGCGAGGTCATATGATTACAATATCTCAGGGGTCTACCGAATTTAGTTCCACGGTAGGCAGATTGCTAAGGGCACTTTACTGGACAAGCATGTGAAGACCACAAGTAAACATTCTTGAAGCCGTGCCCAGGTAACTTACATCCGCCATTGCCCGTTAAGAAGCTTTTGGACTCGGATCTATCAATTTAACAAAGTTGCGTTTCTTTCAGGGCAAACCTTTGCCCAAATCAGTGAACAAACTGAAGTCAACTAAAAGTAAAGGGTATCGAAAATGTTCTTATTGATTTTGTCCAAATTCCATCGTGACGTCATCACCAATGAGGACAAACGGAGCCCAGTGCTTCACGGCACAAAACTTCTCTGACTCTCGGAGACATTTTATAGCCCAGTTGAGAGCCACACTAGCACTATGCCCGCGAGCCAAATGTTCGTAGAAGCTTTTCATAAACTCCATAGTGGCTTCGTCATCAATTGCCCAGAGCGACACCAGCACAGAACGAGCACCAGCACCCAGGAAAGCCCTGCCAATACCGACCACACCCTC
The DNA here is from genome assembly GCF_964199315.1 of Orbicella franksi. Lineage (NCBI taxonomy): Eukaryota > Metazoa > Cnidaria > Anthozoa > Scleractinia > Merulinidae > Orbicella > Orbicella franksi. The sequence goes on along the minus strand of NC_138148.1, from coordinate 5,674,821 downwards.
AGGTGTAATCCTCCCTTGAGCACTGTGACAGCAACTGAGTACAACAAGTCTCGCTCGCAGCTGAACAGCTTGTACGTCTGACATTCTTAACATGTAGTCTGTCTCCTCGGGGGTCCTGGATGTCCCTGCAATATTTGGAGCCAAAAGAATTTCGCCGGCTTTCATGTCACCGTGGGCTGCAATGTGTACCAAGGTAACTGAACCTAGCTGTTTGAGCACCTCATCTTTAGTTGCTTCTTCTCCCGTAAGAAGCTTGGAGTTAAGAATCTCGCCTATCATCTGTACTTCCTTCCTGGCCCCTGGCAAAGGGTCTAATCTTCTGTGCTTTTCCTTGGTTTTCTCCAAGCATGGATCTCCCACAAGAAGCACTCCATTCTTACTGTGGTAGCCCTCTGGACAACTTGTGATCAATTTTAAACTTGTAAGCGAGGGAAGAATGCGGATCTTGGTAGATTCACTAAGATATTTGGAAGCTTCATCCACACACGCAGCATAAGGCGCCAAGCACAATGGGCCATCCGGGACAATGATTAATTCATCGCCTTTGAGAAGGTGTGCAATTGGACCAATTACAGTATCGAACAAGACGCGCAGAGAACTGGTTTTACCGTCTGCCATGTGGTGACGAGATTCTTCACTGAGCGCTGCTTCATCTTCTCGGTCATCCAGTGAACGATTCTCGCATTTAACCTTAACACTAACACCAATTTCTGTGAAGGCATTATCCATGAGCAAGGACACATCTTCAATGCTCTTTTTTTCAAAATGGACATCTGTACCCATGAGCAGCCATAGATTGACTGTGTTATCTTTCAGTGCGATAAAAACTGTTGGCGTGGGAATCTCACTCAATATGTTAGTCGTTGATACTTTAGATCCCTGTGAATCAGGCGCTAGTGATTCAGAGCCATATTGATATTTCATCACATCCATCAAGGCCTGTGCTCGTCCTTGTTCAGCAACACGCAAAGCTTCCTCGGGCATTTCAAGACGTAGTAGAATACTCCACAGGGCAGTGTAAGAATGCTGACAAACGTTCCGGAAGCTTATTTTCCACGTATCCTCAGACTGAAGAAGACTTCTTGTCTCGTTCAAGACTTTTACACTGGATCGATAACAATTGAGGGCTTCATGTAAATCACCCGATAATTCGAAATCAAGACCTAGAGAATAGCATGCAAGCCCTTCTTTCTTTTTCTCTCCCAGTTCCCTTGCAATACTCAGATCTTGGTTGTGGTAATATATGGCCTGTTTAAAATCACCTAAACTGTGGTAAGAATTGCCAAGACAGCCATACGCTTTTCCTTCTCCAGCTATGTTCCCAAGTTCTTTACTAATGCTCAGGTCTTTCTGGAAATAATCTATGGCTTGTTCAAAATCACCAAGGAGATAATAAACATTGCCGATATTGCAATAAGATTTTGCTTCTCCGTCTCTTTGCCCTAATTCTTTTGCAATATAAAGTGACTGCCTTTGGCAGTCCATAGCTTGTTCGAAGTAACCCAGACTCTGGTAGGCAATGCCAAGATTTGCATAAGCAGCTTCTTCTCCATCTCTTTGTCCCAGTTCCTTTGCAATACGCAGATGTTGCTTGTGGTAATCTATGGCCTGTTTGAAGTCACCCAGACCCTGGTAGGCGTTGCCAAGATTTCCATAAGCACGTCCTTCTCCATCTCTCTGTCCCAGTTCCTTTGCAATACTCAGATGTTGCTTGTTGTAATCTATGGCCTGTTTGAAGTCACCCAGACCCTGGTAGGCGTTGCCAAGATTTGCATAAGCACGTCCTTCTCCATCTCTCTGTCCCAGTTCCTTTGCAATACTCAGAGCTTGCTTGTGATAATCTGTGGCCTGTTCGAAGTAACCCAGACTCTGGTAGGCAATGCCAAGATTTGCATAAGCAGCTTCTTCTCCATCTCTTTGTCCCAGTTTCTTTGCAATACTCAGATGTTGCTTGTGGTAATCTATGGCCAGTTTGAAATCACCCAGACTGCAGTAGGCGTTGCCAAGATTTGTATAAGCATCTCCTTCTCCATCTCTCTGTCCCAGTTCCTTTGCAATACTCAGAGCTTGCTTGTGGTAATCTATGGCCAGTTTGAAATCACCCAGACTGCAGTAGGCGTTGCCAAGATTTGTATAAGCATCTCCTTCTCCATCTCTCTGTCCCAGTTCCTTTGCAATACTCAGAGCTTGCTTGTGGTAAACCAGCGCCTGTTTGAAATTACCCAGACCCTGGTAGGCGTTGCCAAGATTTGCATACCCCTTTCCTTCTCCATCTCTCTGTCCCAGTTCCTTTGCAATACTCAGTTGTTGCTTGTGGTAATCTATGGCCTGTTTGAAGTCACCCAGGCTATCGCAGGCGATGCCAAGATTTCCATAAGCAAGTCCTTCTACATCTCTCCGTCCCAGTTCCTTTGCAATACTCAGATGTTGCTTGTTGTAATCTATGGCCTGTTTGAAGTCACCCAGACCCTGGTAGGCGTTGCCAAGATTTGCATAAGCACGTCCTTCTCCATCTCTCTGT
>NC_138148.1:5664800-5667300 GCF_964199315.1 Orbicella franksi | reverse complement strand
ATTTGAGATTGGAAAGACATTTCTAAGAGCTTTTACACGGCTTTTCCGTATTTTTCAATGGGTTTGGAGCGACCGGGAAAGGTGTTGATCTCAAATAATAAAAAAACTTTTGTATGTGATGGTAGTGATAACGGCGTCGCTTGATTTGGATACGCACCGAATTGTCTACATTGTAATGTACAGTTTTGCTGGCGCGAAAATATAAAAAAGCTGTGACCAGCGGTGTTTAAAATGGAGGACATGGAGGATCCTCCCAATTCTCCATATTGTTTAACTCACGGCTCAACACTTGTCGCCGTTGCAGCAAAACGGTATTTTTTAGAAACCATGTACAGAAATTAAGCTGAACAATATTAAAGAATTCCGTTCTTTGTAGCTGGCATCACTTTCTTCGCAGGAATTGTCGATCGTAGGGTCTTGTGTGAAAAGATTTCGTGGCTCGCAACAGGTTGAAAAATCACCAAATCCCCCTCATTTTAGACCTATTTCTCCCAAGAATAACACGACCGCACAACAGTGTCTTCCACAAGTTTAAATAGTTGGGACCGTTTATAAATGCAGGCTTAGGGTTGGTGTTTCAGAAAATATGTTTAAAATATACTACTGTATATTGACCGTGAAGGAAAACGGTGTGTAAATGGTTTTGTTTCCTGGCGAATAATTTTTATCATGTGTTTTTGCTTTGGCATCAATGGAAGGAACTATGGGAAGGCCAATAAGTGATTTCCACTTTTCTTTGCTGGCCACGATCTCCAAACGGGGAAGCAAAACTGATGATAATGAGGAGTGGATAATGTTTCAGCTATGTACTGATGCAAAAAGTTAGGAAGTGTTCCTTTTGCAGTCAGGAATAAGTAAATGATTTAGGCGAAATTAGGGTTTTAAAAACCAGCTCTCAGCAGGGTATCAATTTCAAAACAAATCTGTCACTGCATAAACTACACACATTAAATCCTCAACTGTGATATATGTCCAACTGAAAACAGACACTTAGATATTCTGTTTGTGTTTACCGCCTGACAACTAGTCAGTGAGAGACTTGCAATCAAAAATAAAGAGACCTTTTTCCCAACATTGAGGGTAGAAAAATATGTCCATTTCTTCAAGCCTCATATAAAAAATTGCAGCAATTTGAGTTTTACTAAATAAATGACTAAATTTTTTTTAGTACTTAAAAAAAATAGTAACTGAGGAAACGTAAACAATAATAGTTATGCATAAAGTTTAAAAGTTTACAATGGATTAGAAAATTTACAATTGTGTTCATCACTTACAAAATAGTGACTAAGCAATGAAATTTTCACTTTTCAAGAACAAGTGGCCAACCTATAATTTCTCCTCACTGTAGTTGTAATACATTTTCAGGTAGACAGGCCAAGTTAAGAAAATCATCATCCAAGGGATACGCTCCATGCCTACATTTTGCTCCTGCTAATTCAGCCGTTGCAAAAATAAAAACATAGCATTTTATATCAGACTCACAGTCAGTAACAATTACTTACAGTTGTATCCAGTAAACTCTACGAGCTGTAATTGTCCCTGCTAGATAAGGCCTCTTGAAGTAAGTGTGCGGTGGCCTAGCTAAAAACCCAAGGTGTAACTGAAATGTGGCTCCTGCAGTTGTCAAACTTTGCGATGGGGATAAATACTATTAGGCTTCTTCAGCCTTAATGGGTTTAAAAAACAGCAAGGGCTAAACATCAGAAGAACTTAGTATAAACCAAGGGAGTAAAATTAATATTCCAATCAGGAGATGAAGACAGAACATGTTGGCAGTCTTCAAACGTCTTCGTAAAACATTATATGGTAAAATCTATTCCGACTGCAACTCAGACTGAAAATACAAACTTTATTGAATTAGCAAAAAATGAAAGCTATTTACTTGCAGTGGGATGAAAACCAGGCTTTGAATTGAAACAAACCTTCAGACAAATAGCGAGTTTGTCAGGTGTAAAGCGGTAATTGTCACCTGATTGTATTTTCATTAGTGCGTCATCTAAACGGGCGGTTTAAATTACTGGAAATCTTTAAATTCTTCTTCTCTTAAATGTCTTGTAGTCAGATGAGAGAAACTATTGCAATTGTTTTGGGATTAACACTTTTGTAATCGACTGGCTTCTAAAATTGGGTTTACATTTAAGACTATCTGAGATCAGTTTCTCTAAATACACTTTTGAGACGAACTGTATAAAACAGGAAAATTGTAAATGAAAACAAGTCACTCTCAGTCAACTGAAGCACTGTGTATATCAAATGAGTTGAACATCGTTGTTTCTCTGTGCCATACCGAATACAAAGATATCCAGTTCTCTAGATAAGTAAGCTACTTTTTTAGTTATCAAGCTGTCATTATATCGATATCCGACAAAATTACTGAGTTATCATCACGGCTATTTAGAATTACTGCTGGAAATACTGCTATTCGTCCAAGATAACGTTTTCACGTTGTTCAATAGTGATGCTGTAACTCAAATGTCGATCAAACAGATGGCAAATGAGC